>NC_140988.1:246048349-246095849 GCF_052327205.1 Somniosus microcephalus
GTGTTTTGAAATTATTAAATTGCAGATTAAAAGCCTTAAGAAAGTAGCTCCTGATTCCTCCGATCAGAGGGTAGCTGGCTTCATTGTCCTATAACACAGTCATCGCAATATAACCCACAGTCACCGCGGCTGGGCTCTAAGTCCAAGCCCTTCCCCGCGGTCTCAACCGTCCCGCCGACCTCACAAAATGGCGGCCGCCCTTCACCCACCGGGTGCCGGGCTCATTTGCCGGCACTCACGAGCGGGGATCGCGCTGTTGCAGGCACCTCCCCCTTAACAGTGGGAGGAAGGCCTGCAGTACCGCAGCGTGCCGTGCCGCAGCATGTGGCGCTGCGGCCCTTAGCGCGCCGATATTCAGTTTCAGCGCCCCAAGCGGGGCGCGGGAAGCCTCGATTAGCAGCCCGCTTCCATTTGGGGCGCAGAAACTGAATATCCGGATGGCGCAAGTGGCTCCGCTCGCAGCGGTAATTCCGGCGCCCAAGCGAGCTTGGCGCCCCAAACGGCGCCCAACTGAATTTTTAGCCCTATGTCTCTCTGTCTCTCTGCCTGTCTGTCCGGCTATACAATCAAAAGGTATAGAGCGTACCTATACATATGTTATATCAAAAGAAAGCTCATCATTAGGGGACTCTTGTAGGTATATTTACTTTTTGGTCGGACAAAAATTGTGCTGACGGTATCCAAAAAACGTAAAAAAATTCCGCTCATTATCCGCTCATTAGCATCGAGTGACGTGAAGGTCGACCAATCGTACAGTCGAGCGACCCGACGGTTGACCAGTCGCTGCGTCACGGGGGCGGGTTCATTACGTGTGCAGGCGGGCCATCCTACAGTCGAGTGACAGGACGATTGACCAATCCTACAGTTCAGTGACCTGATGGTTGACCAATCGGTGCGTGTGTGGGCAGGCCTTATCATTCTGAAATGAGGTGAGTGGCCGCCATATTGATTCCAAACTCTTCATTTCTTTTTCCCACTTTCTGCGTGTTTCTTTTCAAATCTACATTTCCAGCAAAAAAATAAGTTGTTTTTAAAACACAAATTGATTTTTAAAAAAGTTAATTAATCTGTAAATCTTTTCTCTAACCTCTATAATTTTCCTACCTTTCACCATTTTTCCAGGCCCCAAAGCCTGGGCCTCTGTTGCCCAGCCACGCCCGAGCTAGGCACCTCCCGTCCCGCCGTCATCTTGATTCCTAACTACTAACTATTGATTTATTATTCCCACTTTCTGTGTGTGTGGAGGGGATTTTATCCAGCACAAATGTGGTACTTAGGAGCCCAACTAGCTCATTATATAATTTGCATGTAATAAATGAGTCCAGTATATGATTTATTTTATGTCAGTGCGGGGGCCCGGGGCCTAGGCTTCTCCAACCGCCAGCAGCGCAACTCCAGTCCCAGGCTCCCGGCCTAGACAGGGACCAACACTGGCAGAGGGGAGAGGGTCTGCTGCCTCAGCTCCATTCCCGGGGTCGGTAGGTGGGGAGGCTTCATAAGCAACTGGGGTAGGTCGCAAGCCCCGAATAATTATCTGAAGATCCCGTGTTTGCAGCTGAGGGGATTTCTTCTGCTGACAGCCCCAGGTTAACGGCAGCCATCTTTGTCAAGGAGGGCGAAAAGTTTCAGTGCGACGCCATTTTGATTCAGTGTGTAACAGAGTGCATGCGTGCCCATCTTAGTACAGGAACATAGAGTGGGTGGGGCTTCAGTGTTCCCAATCGGGTCCTACTGCCCGGGAAAGGCAATCGACTGTGTGGGCGGGGCCTAATCTTTCAAACTGAAAAGCAGGCAGTGGCCATTGTTTTTTGTGATACAGCAGTGACAGGTGAGGACCCCCTTTTTTAATAAAAAGATTGATGAGGTTGTAAAGTGTATGTTATGGAAAGATTTACCAAAAATGTTTTATAAGTACTTCAAGTTTCGTCTTTCAAGGTATTAAAAGGTAGGCTGGGCCATGTCAGTGCAGGGGCCCGAGGCCTAGGCTTCTCCAACGGCCGGCAGCGCAACTCCAGTCCCAGGCTTCCGGCCCAGACAGGGACCAACACTGGCAGAGGGGATAGGGTCTGCTGGTGCCCCCCCTCCCTCCCTCCCACACACCCCCTTCGCCCCCCACACCCCCCCTCCACCCCCCACACACATCCCCTTCCCCCCATACACCCCTTCCACACCCCCCTTCCCCCCGTCCCACCCCCCCTCTCCATCCCCCACACCCCTCAACACCCCCCCTTCCCCCCACAACCCCCTTCCCCCCCACACACCCCCTTCTCCCCCACACCCCCCTTCCCCCCCACACCACCACCCTTCTCCCCCCCACACCCCCCTTCTACCCCACACACCCCCTTCCCCCCCACAACCCCCCCACACCCCACCTTCCCCCCAACCCCCTTCCCCCCCACACCCCCCTTCCCCCCCACACCCACCCACCCCTCCCCCCTACACACACCCTTTCCCCTTCCCCCCACACACACACCCTTCCCCCCCACACATCCACTTCCCCCCCACACACCACTTCCCCCCCCACACCCCCTTCCCCCCACACCCCCTCCCCCCCACACCCCTTCTCCCCCAAACCCCTTCTCCCCCCACACCCCCTTCTCCCCCCCACACCCCCTTCTCCCCCCCACAACCCCTTCCCCCCCACACCCCCTTCCCCCTACACCCGCTTCCACCCCCTCACCCCCTTCCCCTCCAACCTTCCCCTCCCTTCCCTTCCCCCTCCCCCCTTCCCTTCCCCCTCCCCTTCCCTCCCCCTCCCCCTTCCCTTCCCCCTCCCCCTTTACTTGCCCCCTCCCCCCTTTCCCCCCTTCCCTTCCCCCTCCCCCCTTCCCTTCACCCCCTCCCCCTTCCCTTCCCCCTTCCCCCCTTCTCCCCTTCCCCCCTTACCTTCCCCCCTCCCCCTTCCCCCTCCCCCCTTCCCTTCCACCCTCCCCCTTCCCCCTTCCCTTCCCCCCTCCCCCTTCACTTCCCCCTCTCCCCTTCCCTTCACCCCCTCTCCCCCTTCCTTTCCCCCTTTCCCTTCCCCTCCCTCACCCCCTCCCCCTTTCCCTTCCCTCGCTCCCCCCTTTCCCTTCCCCTCCCTTTCTCTTCCCCTCCCTCCCCCCCTCGCCCCCTTTCACTTCCCCTCCCCCCTTTCGCTTCCCTTCCCCCCTTTCCCTTCCCCTCCTCCCCCCTCCCCCTTTCCCTTCCACTGCCTCCCCCCCTCCCCCTCCCTCCCCCACCCTTTCCCTTCCCCTCCCTCCCCCTTCCCCCCTTTCCCTTCCCCTCCCTCCCCCTTTCCCTCCCTCTCCCTCACCCCATCCCTCCCTCCCCCATTCCCTTCCCCTCCCCCTTTCCCTTCTCCTCCCCCCTTTCCCTTCCCCTCGCTCCCCCCCTTTCCCTTCCCCTTTCCCTTCCCCTCCCTCCCCCCTTTCCCTTCCCCTCCATCCCCTCCTTTCCCTTCCCTTTCCCTTTCCCCCTCCCTTTCCCCCCTCCCTTTCACCCTCCCTTTTCCCCCCTCCCCCTCCCTTTTCCCACCTCCCCCTCCCCCTCCCTTTTCCCCCCTCCCCCTCCCCCTCCCTTTCCCCCCTCCCCCTCCCTTTTCCCCCCTCCCCCTCCCTTTTCCCCCCTCCCCTCCCTTTCCCTCCCCCTCCCTTTTCCCTCCTCCCCCCGCCCCCCTCTCCCCCCTCCCCTCTCCCCCTCCCCCTCTCCCCCCTCCCCCCCTCTCCCCCTCCCCCCTCTCCCACTCCCCTCTCCCCTTCCCCTCTCCCCCTCGCCCCTCTCTCTCTCTCTCTCTTCCCCCAGTCTCTCCCCCCCAGTCGCTCTCTCTGTCTCTTCTCCCCCCCAGTCTCTCTCTGTCCCTTCTCCCCCCAGACTCTCGCACGCACTCTTCCCCCCAGACTCTCGCTCTCTCTCTTCCCCCCAGTTGCTCGCTCTCTTCCCCCCAGTCGCTTGCTCTCTTCCCCCCAGTCGCTCTCTCTCTTCCCCCCAGACTCTCGCTCTCTCTTCCCCCCAGACTCTCGCTCTCTCTCTTCCCCCAGTCGCTCTCTCTCTTCCCCCCAGTCGCTCTCTCTCTTCCCCCCAGTCGCTCTCTCTCTTCCCCCCAGTCGCTCTCTCTCTTCACCCCAGTCGCTCTCTCTCTTCCCCCCAGTCGCTCTCTTTCTTCCCCCCAGTCGCTCTCTCTCTTCCCCCCAGTCGCTCTCTCTCTCTCTTCCAACAACAACATGCCCCCAAAAATCCCTCGGCCCCGCCGGGCACTTCAGCGAGTCACAATATATATTAATGATCTAGACAAGGGAACTAGATGTAATATCTCCAAATTTGCAGATGACACAAAGCTGGGTGGGCGTGTGTGCTGTGAGGAGGATGCTGAGAAACTCCAGGATGAATTGGACAGGTTGGGTGATTGGGCAGAAGCATGGCAGATGCAATATAACGTGGATAAATGTGAGGTTATCCACTTTGGTGGCAATAACAGGAAGGCAGATTATTATCTGAATGGCAATAGATTGGGAGAAGGGGAAGTGCAACGAGACCTGGGTGTCCTTGTGCACCAGTCGCTGAAGGTAGGCATGTAGGTGCAGCAGGCGGTTAAGAAGGCAAATGGTATGTTGGCCTTCGTAGTGAGAGGATTTGAGTACAGGAACAAGGATGTCTTGTTGCAGTTGTACAGGGCCTTGGTGAGACCACATCTTGAGTATAAAGTGCAGTTTTGGTCGCCTTATCTGAGGAAGGATGTTCTTGCCATGGAAGGAGTTCAGCGAAGATTCACCAGACTGATACCTGGGATGGCAGGAATGACGTATAAGGAGAGATTTGCTCGATTGGGCTTGTACTTGCTGGAGTTTAGAAGAATGAGAGGGGATCTCATTGAAACTTATAAAATTCTGACAGGACTGGACAGACTAGATGCAGGAAGGATGTTCCCGATGGTCGGGGAGTCCAGAACCAGGGGTCAAGGTCTAAGGATAAGGGGTAGGCTATTTAGGACAGAAATGAGGAGGAATTTCTTCACCCAGAGAGTGGTTAACCTGTGGAATTCTATACCACAGAAGGCAGTACAGGCCAGTTCATTAAATGTATTCAAGAAGGAGTTGGATATATTTCTTAAGGCTAAAGGGATCACAGGGTATGGGGAAACAGCAGGGACCGGATACTGTATTTGAATGATCAGCCATGATCGCATTGAATGGCGGAGCAGGCTCAAGAGGCCGAATGGCCTACTCCTGCTCCTATCTTCTATGTTTCTATGTTTCTATTAAAGTCACCCATGATAACTGCTGTGCCCTTACTGCACGCGCCTCTAATTTTGAGTTTATTGCCATCCCCAACTTCAGCATTACTGTTTGGGGGTCTGTATACAATTCCCACTAATGTTTTCTGCCCCTTGGTATTTCTGAGCTCTGCCCATACAGATTCCACATCATTAGAGCTAATTTCCTTCCTTACTATTGTGTTAATATCCTCTTTTACCAGCAATGCTACCCCACCTACTTTTCCTTTTTTCCTGTCCTTCCTGAGTATTGAATACATTTGGATGTTGAATTCCCAGCCTTGGTCACCCTGGATCCATGTATCCATAACTCCAATTATATCATATCCGTTTACAGCTATTTGCGCAGCTAATTCATCCACCATATTACGAATGTTCCTCGCATTAAGGCACAAAGGCCGAGAAATTCAGTATCGCCACATTTGGGGCGCTACAGCCGGGCGTTCGCTAAATTTAGCGGCTGGCGCAACTTAGCGCCACCTTCGCCGAAATTGAGTTGCATCGCCCCAAGAGGTTGCTGCTGCGCTAAAGCAGGCGGTGCATGACTGTCATAAGGCACTAAGCCGGCGATCCGAGGCGCTACCACCGAGGGCGGGCGCAGCGCAGGTGCGGCGAGTTATTGATTGAAGGCAGACACACTGGCGCTGGTCAGCTCTTAAAGGGGGAGGGTTGATTTGGATTGCACCCACACCCTGCACACTGCAGCCCTGAATCTAGGCCTAAACAGAGCTGCTTCAAGAACGCTACACTCACGACTATGGAGAAGGCCAGGGAGCGAGCGCAGCGCTTCAGCGAGGGTGCCCTGAAGCTTCTGGTTGGCGCAGTGGAGCGCAGGCGATCTGTCCTCTTCCCTGACAGTGGCAGGAGGCCGCTGCCCAGCAAGTGCAGAAAAGCCTGGAGGGAGGTGGCGAACAGAGTGACCTCCAACAGCTTGGTCCCCAGGACACCCACGCAGTGCAGAAAAAAGTTCAACGACCTCACTCGGGTTGTCAGGGTGAGTACCCTTTCCAGTATCCTCTTCATCCCTGCATGGGCACCTCACTTTACGGCCAAAGGGTCCTGAAAGCCCCAATGCCCAGCCCTCATCCAACAGCTATGGGACTCTCATGAAAATCACATGCACATTCACCACTTTACACACTGTCAGGGCTATTCGACCATGGGAGACAGTGCAGTCAAGATGAGGGCTTGACACTGTCAGGGCTATTCGACCATGAGAGACAGTGCAGGCAAGGTGAGGGCTTGACACAGTCAGGGCTATTCGACCATGGGAGACAGTGAAGGCAAGATGAGGGCTTGACACTGTCAGGGCTATTCGACCATGGGAGACAGTGCAGGCAAGATGAGGGCTTGACACTGTATTCAGAGGCCGTCCTTTCTCTTGCAGGGCAAGCTGGCCCACAATCGGAGGCAGCAGCAACGGACCGGGGGAGGCCGTCCTGGCCTTAAAGATCTGAGCGACCTGGAGCAGCGAATGGAGCGGATAATGGGAGACCGGCTGATTGGCCCCGTCGCCACTGGAGATGCTGACCCCATTCTGGAGAGCAATGGTAAGGTCATCACCTTTTTGACCTCTCTCTTTCCACTTGTGCCTCACACCAGCATCCTTTGCCACTCTCGAACCAATGCCATGCATTGCAGCACTCATGCCTCCCTCGCTGCCACCCTGTCCTCACTCTAAAGCAACTCCTGTGACTCCCTGCTTTCAGATGATGAATCGCCAGGTGAGGAGGCGGGCCCTCAAGCTGGCACTGCGACTGATTCGGAATTCGAGGAGGAGGAAGAGGAAGCCGGCCCATCAGTGCCACCCTCAGCCGAGGCAGCCCATGGCCATGATGGGGACACGTCTTCCCTGGAGGGGAGCGGGGGGCGGGGGGGGAAGGGTCTGATGACGGTGAAGCTCCGGGGCCCAGCGGGCTGCAGCAACGCGGGAGAGGTGGGGAAGCTCGGCGGCCTTCTCCCCGGAGGGTGAGTGCAGCCTCCAGTCCAGCTACGGTGAGCGCAGAGGAGGTGCGGCTCCTTGGTGAAATGGGCGCCTAGGCTGAGCGCAGGCACATTGAGCTCATGGCTGCAGTGGCAAGGATGCCTGACTCCATAGAGTCCCTGGCAAGGAGTGTTCAGGAATTCGGGGCAGCACAGGCCAGGAGTCTGCAGGACTTTGGGGCAGCACAGGCCAGGAGTCTGCAGGACTTCGGGGCAGCACAGGCGGCTTCCAGCCAAGTGCTTATTCGTGCCATGCAATCACTGGCTGGTCTGATGCAGACACAGATCAGGGCCACATTGGCACTAACTGCTGCCACCCTTGCTGGATCGGCCAGGAATCGCCGGGGCCCTCGCCGCACCGCAGCAGCCCAGCAGTCTGTGCTTCAGCAGGTTGCTGCGCATGCTTCAGTGCTGGCCCGTGCGAGTGCCAGTGTATCGGCCGACCAGGGAGTGCCTGTGCTCTGTGCTGCCAGCACTGTCACTCCTCCACTGCAGCTGCCACCACCCGTAGGACAGGCTGCTGCCGCCCAAGCAGAGTTGGAGCAGTCAGCAGCCGGGCCCTCCAGGCCCAGAGCTGGTCCAGGCCGTCCCCCAAGGGAATCTGCCGACTCACCATCTGACCCTCAGCAGCTTTCCCTCAGCCTTGCTGCAGCCACTGGGGCCCCATTGAGGAGGAGCTGCAGGGCGGGAAGGGGCAAATCGCGCAAGCGAGGCGGATCACCCTCGCAGACGAAAAAGTAGAAGGTGTGGCAAAATGTTTTTTTTTATATGAAGGCCGAGAATGTTGTGTTTGTTTTTTATATGAAGGCCGCCAATGTTGTGTTTGTTTTTTTATATGAAGGCCGAGGATCATGGTCATTTTTGTTTAACTGTTTTTTTCATTTTCTCCAGGTTGTGAGAGCCAGTTATGTGTCTGACTGTTTTTTGGGGGGTTCCTCTGTATTTGTTTGTCATGCGGGAAGGGCACAGAGTTTGTAAAATAAAAAATTATCTTTATTCAGATTGTCCATGTTTGCACTTTGAACTATTTGTTGCCTTGACCAGCTGAGGATTTGCGGAGCGGTTCCATTCATGTTCTTTCAATGTCACAAGCCATTCCCCGAGAGGGGGCCTAGAACCGACTTGCAATAATCCACTGACGGACGGACCTTGCACGTTGTGCCTCCCTCCTGTCTTGATGCTCCTCCTCCTCCTCCTCCTTCTCCTCCTTCTCTGGTGGTCCTCAATGTCTGCTGGCAGTGGCTGAGTCCTGAGGATAGCCAGGTTGTGCAGCATACAGCACACTACAACGAAATGGGAGACTCGCTCAGGCGAGTACTGAAGGGCTCCCCCGGAATGGTCCAGACAGCAGAACCATTGCTTGAGCATGCCCATTGTGTGCTCAATGATGTTCCTGGTCGCTTGATGGCTGTCATTGTATCGTTCTTCAGCAGGGGTGCTGGGCGCACGGAGCGGGGTCATCAGCCAGGTTCACAAAGGATAGCCCTTGTCCATGACAAGCCAGCCTCCTGGATGAGGCGGGGCTTTGAAAATGTCTGCCACAGAAGTCTGGCGCAGGATGAAGGCATCGTGGCTGCTGCCTGGAAAGTGGGCATTGACAGCTAGTATGAGCTGCCTATGGTCACACACCAACTGGACGTTGAGCGAATGGTATCCCTTCCGGTTGCGGTAATCCTCGGCATTCTGTAGAGGTGCCCGCAAAGCCACATGCGTGCAGTCAATGGCGCCCTGGACCATGGGGAAGCCCGCTATTCTTGCAAATCCCATTGCACGCTCTTGCTGCTTGTCAAGGGTCATGGGGAAGGAGATGTACTGACGTCTCGTTCTGAAGAGGGCATTCGTCACCTGGCAGATGCAGCAATGTACCACAAACTGGGAGATATTGGCAATGCCACCAGTAGCGGATTGGAAGGAGCCAGTGGCATAGAAGTTGAGAGCCACTGTCACTTTCACTGCCACCGACAGAGACGTCCTGCTCCTCAGCTGTGGCTGCAGATCTCTCTGAAGCAGGTGGCAGATCTCAGTGACCACCTCCCTTCTGAATCGCAGCCTCCGAACACACTGCTCCTCAGGCATGTTGAGATATGAGAAATGCTGGCGGTAGACACTGGGTGGGTAAAGCTTCCTGTGCCGACGCCTGTTGGCCTTTCTCCATCTGGCCATGACTGGCACTCTCGGCATCTCTGAGCCCCTTGAATGCAATGCAAAATCCCAACGTTTCCACCCATTGCAGCCCCCATTATATGTGGCGACTCAAGGCTATGGCACTGAAAGTTAAATCCAAGTGCAAAGCTCTGGCCTGAAGCCAGAAGTACCTGTGCGAGCGCTGAGTCAAAGCAGAAAATCTCTCCCTTTGTCTCTCTCCAAATCTCTCTCTCTCTCACACAGGAGTGGAACAAAATGGCTGCCACAAAGAATGCAGGAAGAGTCCCCTTTAAATTGTGCCCCCCGCGCCCCACAGCGACTGGGAACCGTTCCACTCAACCAGTCGCTGGGGGCGCCAGGCGCACGGAAGGGGGGCGCCACTGAAGTTCCGGTTCGGGGCGCAACAAGGGCATTGCACCATCAAATGACGTCAGGATCTGCGCACGCAGCTGAGTGGGCGCTGCGGTTTTGCACCGCCGCTAAATCTTGACTGAAGTGCGCGAGAGGCGCAGATCGCCCCGCGCCCAGGCGCTAGCCACTTCGCGCCCCACTTCTCCTCCTCCTAAGGCGTTAGTGGCTGGCGCTAACAACTGAATTTCTAGGCCAAAGCCTTCAGGCTTGATTTTTTAACACTCTTAGTCCTTTTAGAATTATTATTTACTGTAGCCCTGTTTGATTTACACCCTTGATTTCTCTGCCTTCCACTTTTGCTTTTCTCCTTCCTGTCTTTTGTTTCTATCCTTGCTACCCTTTCCTCTGTCTCCCTGCACAGGTTCCCAACCCCCTGCCATTTTAATTAGAACAATGCAGTATTGTAGCGTTGCTTCTGTCCAGTTGATAAAACTCCTGTGAGAGATAAGATTTGGGTTAATTCAGAAGCAGTCTCAGAGTGCCTAAAATTCAATTACTGCAAAGCAGAAGTCCACATTTCAAAAGCAATAGTAAACGTATCAAAGAAATCACTAGTTTTACATGCACATTTTTCAGCAAACCATTATTATTGTTACAACATTGCTCAAGTATTAGAAGTTCTATACTACCAAAATAAACAGATAAATGCATTTTAAATTCAAGCCTAACAGAAAACGGTTTTTATCAGCGTATTAAGAGAAAGAGAGTGGTAAAGGGGAATGTGGGCCTATTAAAGACAAATGCAGGAGAGACTATAATGGACAATAAAGAATGGCAGGCTTGTTACATAAGTACTTTGCATCTGTTTTTGCAAAGAAGGAAGAAGGCTAAATATCAGCAAATACAAGATAACATAAAAAAAGTCAAAGGAGGAACTTAGTGGAATTAATATAAGTTAATAAAATGATAATGGAGAAAATAATGGAAGTTAAAAAAGAAAAATCTCCAGGACCAGAGCAAAGGTGGTTGAGGGGTGATTTGATAGAGGTGTACAAGATTATGACCAGTTTGGATAGGCTAGACGGGGAAAGGCTGTTCCCACTAGTTAATGGTACAAGGACTAGGGGGCACAGATTTAAGGTTTTGAGCAAGAGATACAGGGGGGACATGAGGAAAAACCTTTTTACACAGCGAGTGCTGAGGACCTGGAACTTGCTGCCGATGGAAGTGGTGGAAGCGGAGACACTCAGGGGGAGAAATTCAGTATCACCCCATTTGTGGCGCCGTTATCGGCCGTGCGCAAAATTTAGCGCCTGGCTCTTTGCCAGATAGCTGGAGCGGATGCTACTCCGAAAACCAGTCGATTGTACTGGTACAGATCTTTGTGTGTATTTATCGTGAGATATTTTTTAGAGGCCTCTTCAACCTCCATCTGTAGATATGCCTGTGCCAAGTCAATTTTGGTGAAACGTTTCCCTCCAGATAGTGAGGCGAAAATATCTTCTAGCCTCGGAAGAGGATACTGTACCGTGTGAAGGACCGGGTTTACAGTCACCTTGAAGTCTCCACAGATGCAAATTTTTCTCTGTTCTTCAGATTTATCATTCTTCAATGCTTTCTTCATGACTGGGACGATGGGTGTTGCCCACTCGCTCCAATCTATTTTAGATAATATGCCTGCCTTTTCCAAATTCTCCAGCTCTGCCTCGACTGCTGGCCGAATTGCGTATGGCACCGGTCTTGCCTTAAAAAACTTGGGAATTGCTGCATCTTCCACTTTTATTGAGGCAGTGATGCATTTCAAGGTTCCTAGGGCTAGATTTTCAGTTGCTTGCGCCAGCAGTTAGCGCCTTAAGAGAAGTGATTTTCAGGCGCTATTCATGTAGCACCCGGGCGCAGCGCAGTTTGCGCCCCGCCCCAAATTAAGTTGCCCGTTAGCACCGGCGCAAAGTTTAGCGGCCGCCCGGATGCGCGCGCAGAAAATGACGTCACATCCTCGTGCAACGCCCTTTGGCCGCCCCGAATCCAAACTTCAGTCGGACCGCCCCATTCTGCGGCTGGCGTCCAGAGCGTTTGTAAAATGGAACGCAACACACCCTGGGGAGCGCAAATTAAAGGGCACTCCTCCTGCACTATAAACGGCAGTCTGCATGTGTTGTGTGGAAGGATCCAGTGTGTTGTTGTGAACGGTGTATTTATGTTTCCGGCCACCACCACCACCACCTCCTCCTCCTCCTCCTCCTCCTCCTCCTCCTCCTCCTCCTCCTCCTCCTCTTCTTCCTCCTCCTCCGAAAAAAACACATGCACCCTTCCCCTTTAAGAGCTCACTGGCACCAGAGTGTCTGCCGTGCGCTGCGCCCGAGCTCGGGCGCTGCGCTCTGCACCGCCGGCTTAGCGCCTAAAGATAGTAGTGGAACGCCTCTTTTAGCGCTCCACCAACCTCTTAGGGCGAAGCCACTGAATTTCCAGCAACGGGGTGCTACTTTGGGGCGGGCGCTAACTTCGGGCGGGCGCTAAGGTTAGCGCCCCAAAACTGTCTATACTGAAAATCTAGCCCCTAGTTTCTCTTGAAACACTTCCTTGGCGTTGGCCAAGATGTCTTTTAATCGTTCAGGTATGACGTCATCATCATTTTTTTCCTTACTGGTCACCGTCAGTGCCTGAATGGAGTGCCAGTCTAAACATATTTTCCTGATCCATTCACGTCCCAACAGCGGTGGACCACCATCTTGTAGAACGTATAAATACAACTTCTGTATTTCCTTGCCGTTGTATACAACAGGCACCCTTATTTTTCCTTTGGGGTATACTTTCTGCCCCGTATATGTTTTCAAGATAATGGATGTGTCTTTTAAAGGTATATGCGGAAATAGCCGCTCGTAATCCCGTCGATTTATGACGGTCAGAGCTGATCCTGTATCTAGCTCCATTTTAACTGGGGACCCTACTACTGTGAGGGTAGCCCAAATGGTCTGGTAATCTTCTTTGGCAATTACATTATGTAATTTGAGAGAGCTTAGGGCTAGATTTTCAGTCGCTTGCGCCAGCAGTTAGCGCCTTAAGAGAAGTGATTTCCGGGCGCTATGCGTGTAGCGCCCGGGCGCAGCGCAGTTTGCGCCCCGCCCCAAATTAAGTTGCCCGTTAGCGCCGGCGCAAAGTTTAGCGCCCGCCCGGATGCGCGCGCAGAAAATGACGTCACATCCTCGTGCAACGCCCTTTGGCCGCCCCGATTGCAAACTTCAGTCGGACCGCCCCATTGTGCGGCGGGCGGCCGGAGCGTTTGGAAAAAGGAACGCAACACAACCAGCGCGGGCCCCGGGGGGCGCTAATTAAAGGGAACGTCCTCTCCAGTATAAAGGCCAGCCTTTTTTCAGAAAACAGTCTTGTGCAACGCATTTCTGGAGACACAACAAGGAGGATAGCTAGTACGATAGCAAAATACTGCAGATGTTGGAAATCCGAAATAACAACAGAAAATGCTGGAAAAACTCAGCAGGTCAGGCAACATCCGTGGCGAGAAATTTGAGTTGACGTTTCGGGTTTGACCCTTCTTCAAAAGGAGGATAGCTAACTGGTTTCAAGCAGCAAGAGCCAGGTATTTTTGGACTCAGGCCATAGCGCTGCAAGTGGCCATTTGGAAATTAGACTGTTTGCCAGGATTTGATGGGGGCTGCATGGGGTGCCAACGCGCAGCTGCAGCGCCATGTCCGTAGGGCTCGCAGACGCATTGTGAGAGGGGCAGCCCTGGCTAGAGGCAGAGGGGGCTACAGGCGTCGGCCACGTAGGCCTTACCCAGTCAGGCTATACCGCCAGCAGCGCTCCTACCTAAACATGAGTGCCGCGCGATGTGTTAGAAGGCTCCGATTCCGAAAGGAGGTGATTGCAGAGATCTGCCACCTGCTTCGCCGAGATCTGCGGCCAAAGCTCAGGTGCAGGACGTCTCTGTCGGTGGAAGTGAAGGTGACGGTGGCATTGAACTTCTATGCCACCGGCTCCTTCCAATATGCTGCTGGGGACATAGCAAACATCTCCCAGTACGGCGCGCATCGC
The DNA here is from genome assembly GCF_052327205.1 of Somniosus microcephalus. NCBI lineage: Eukaryota > Metazoa > Chordata > Chondrichthyes > Squaliformes > Somniosidae > Somniosus > Somniosus microcephalus. Next base: position 246,062,130 of record NC_140988.1, read on the forward strand.
TGCATCCGCCAGGTGACCGAAGCACTGTTCAGAAGGAGAAGCCAATTCATCTCCTTCCCCATGGCCCTGGAGAGCCAGCATCAGCGTGCATTGGGATTTTCCAGACTCGGGGAATTCCCCTTGGTGCAGGGCGCCATTGACTGTACGCATGTGGCTTTGCGGGCCCCTCTGGAGCATGGCGAGCAGTATCACAACAGGAAGGGCTACCATTCTCTGAATGTGCAGCTGGTCTGTGACCACAAGCAGCGCATCATGGCAGTCAATGCCAGCTTCCCAGGCAGCAGCCACGATGCCTTTATCCTGCGGCAGAGTACTGTGCATGACATGTTCCAGGCACAGCCTCCCCCAAGAGGATGGCTACTCGGGGACAAAGGCTATCCTTTGTGCACCTGGCTCATGACCCCGCTCCGCGCGCCCAGGACCGCTGCTGAAGAGGCCTACAACGAGAGCCATCAAACGACCCGCAACATCATCGAGCTAACTATTGGGGTCCTCAAGCAGCGGTTCCGCTGCCTTGATCGCTCCGGAGGAGCTCTCCAGTATTCGCCGGACCGGGTCTCCCAATTTGTGGTGGTTTGCTGCATGCTACACAACCTGGCTATCCGCAGGACTCAGGCACTGCCTCCTGACGTTGGACCAGCACCTCAGGAGGAGGAGCAGGAGGAGCATGAGGAGGAGGAGGAGGAGGAGCAGGAGTACGTTCCCAGGAGGGAGCGACCAGGGCCAAGGGCCGCACGACGCCACCTTATTACACGGTACTTCTAAGCCCCCTGTCAGGGAATGGCCAGGGGCCATGAGGGAAGATGAATGCAGCCGCTCCGCAACCCCTCAGCCGGCGAAGCCAACAAACACTAAGAAGAACAACCATGGAGACTGCATGAATAAAGATAATTTTTTATTACACAAGAATGAAAAGCCCTTCCCACATGAATCCCCAAAAACAATAAATGGGCCCCACAAAAAGCCCAACAAACGACTCACTCCCACAAACTGGGGAGGAGTCACTCCACCTTTCTTCAAACCGGGCCTCAACGTCGGCCTAACGCAAAAAATAAGCCCTCCAACAACACAACCATGGGCAAAATAAAGATGGCCACCGCCATATAAAAGGAAAGCTGGCCACACCCTCTACTGAGTGGCCCGCGAGGGCGAGACCTTGCCCAGCCTTTTGCCTCCCCTGCCCGGCCTGCTGCTCCTTCGCAAGCTCTGCCCAGTGGCTGCTACGAGGCTGGGGGAAGGTGCCTGAGGCTCAGATGCCCTTCCGCCAGATGCCGCTGGGGGGCGGCCTACACGGCGTTTGGGCCTCGAGGGGCCGTCTGCTGAGTGGCGCACCTGAGCCTGGCCACCATCAGCTGGAGCCGCTTGCCCTTGACGCCCCAGTGGGGGAATGGCGGCGACGGATGGCGCAATCTGGGCCAGCTGGCGTCTGGGATGCGCTGGCTGGTGCTGTGGCGCGGTGGCACTCGGCCGGGCCCGCACTGCAGGATCCGCAACAATCAGCCGAGGGGCGGCTTGCTGGGATGGTCCAGCGCGGCGGCTGCCCTGGCGATGCCTGCCTGAGACAGCGCGTGTGGCAGCAGTGAGTGCCCCTGTTGTTCTGGTGTGCGCGCGCATCACATCCGCCAGGATCTTGACGGCATCAGTCAGCATGCGGCCACTCGCAGCAGTTGCTGCCCCGAACTCGCGCACACTGGTCGCCAGCGACTCGATGGCCTCAGGCATGCGCCCCACCACGCTCATGAGCTCCGTGTGGCGCCGGTCCGAATCCTCGGCCATCTTATCCAGCTTCCGCACCTCCTCCGAGGTGAAGGTGTCCGGACTGGAGTCGCGACTCTCCCGCTGGGGAGGAGGGGGCCGAACTAAGGGACCCTTGCCACGTTGGTGGCGGCGAGTGTGCCGATCAGCAGCACTCCCCTCTGATCCTTCCCCCCTTTGGGGGGAAGGCCGCGGGCCACGCGCACGGCTCCTGGGTGGCTGGACGCCACTGGTCCCAGAAGCTGCATTGCCCTGCGACAGTTCCTCCAGGCACTCGTCCAGTGAGGAGGTGTCAAGCATTTCCTCCTCTCCTGCGGGACGTGACTGTTTCCCCGATGGTCCGGCTTGCTCCTCCTCCTCCTCCTGCTCGGAGGTGCTGTCACTGGCAGCTTCAGGGTCCTGGTCGTCACCAGCTGAAAGCAGGAATGCACAAGAGTAGCTTCAGAGTGAGGAGACGGCGTCAGCGAGGGAGTTAGGACTGGTGGCATTCAGTGCATTGGTGGGACAGTGGCAAAGGAGGTAGCTCGGATGAGCCAGTGCAACGCGAGAGGGCCAAAAGGCGAGGTCCTTACCATTGCCGGGCAGTGGAGGGTCGGATACACCGCACGCTGTGGGGACGATCACACGGGCTCCCATGAGCACACACACGCGCTCCTCCAGCCGAGTGAGCTTCTGCAGCTTGGCGCGGCCACCCCTGGCACGGGCCTGGCGATTAAAGGCTACTTTAGCCTGCAAGAGAAAGGACGGGCTGTAAGTGCGCAGTGTAGCCCTGATGTAGTGTGCACTGCCTCCCATGGTGGAATAGCTTGGCCAGAGTGAAGCCCTGATGTAGTGTGCACTGCCTCCCATGGTGGAATAGCTTGGACAGAGTGAAGCCCTGATGTAGTGTGCACAGCCTCCCATGGTGGAATAGCTTGGCCAAAGTGTAGAGTGCCGAATGGCCATTTGATGCTCATGACTGTCCCAATGCTGCTGGCTGAGGGCTGGCCAATAGGACTTTCAGCTCCCTTTGCCCATCATGTCAGGTGTACATGCAAGAATGAGGAGGAGACTGGAAAGGGTACTCACCCTGACAATCCTGGTCAGGTCGTTGTATTTTTTACGACATTGTTTGTGGGTCCTGGGGGCCTCGCCGGTGAACGTCACCCTCTGGGCGATCTGCTTCCAGGCTTTGGTGTAGTCGTGGTGGGTTGGATTCCTCCCACTCTCTGGGAACAAGATCTTGCGCCTCACCTCCAGAGCTGTGACCATTATGTCCAGATCACCCTCTGAGAAGCGCAGGGCACGCTGACGGGCCTTCTCTGGCGTTGCCATGACTCCCTGGGGCTGAGCAGCAGTGTTGAGGCCTCTTTGCAAGGCTGCAGTGTGCAGGGCGTGGCAGCAGACCAATTCGTCCCTTCCCCCTTTAAGAGCTGGTCGGCGCCACGGGGTCTGCTGTCAGTCCAAAAATGACCGCACCCGCGCTGCGCCCCGCCTGGGCGCTATCCCTCTGGACCGCCGGCTTAGCGCCTAAAGAGAGTAGTGGAACGCCTCTTTTAGCGCTCCACCAACCTCTTAGGGCGAAGCCACTGAATTCCCGGCAACGGGGCGCTACTTTGGGGCGGGCGCTAACTTCGGGCGGGCGCTAAGGTTAGCGCCCCAAAACTGCCTATACTGAAAATCTAGCCCATGGTACTTTATCATAAACGAATTCACAAAATCATACATTTAGCCTCATCAGATTAACTGTGGTGAGGGTGAGAAAAAAGAAAGCACTATAAGAAAGCCAGAAATTAGTGGTGTATCATTTATTATGGTTTGAAATCATGTGGTGTGATATTCGACACAAATATGAAAAGATTTTAATATATGTTCATACTTGGACTTCCCAGAGGATTCGTTTCATATTTCTTGCCTGTTCCATCTCGAGGAAGGAAGAAAAAACTGTCTAGGCTGCAGTAGGTGGCTTTGAGGATGTCAATTAATGTATCTTCAGGGTAATCCAACTGGAGGTTAGGAATTCACTTGTGAGGAAAAAAAGATGTAAAATGGATTTTTTTTAAGTATAAGGGAAATTTTAACTCTTCCCCGATCAGCGTGTAAAGAGTGGGAGAGTGGCTAAAAATGAAATGGCTACATTTCCCACTTAAATCCTCAAAATTCCCCATTTTAATGCCATTGGTTTTGATGGTGAATGAAGCTCCTGCCAAACTCTGGCCCCAATGTCATTTTAACTCCTTTCTGATCAGGGCGCCTGTCACAGCTGCCCATCAAGTAACACTGTCGGAAGTTGAGAGGCCTTTTAAGGTCAGTTAAAAACTTTCCTCAGTGGAGCCAGGAAGAGCGGGCTTTCCACCAAGGGTGATGGGTGAACGGAACTTGGTGCGAGTTAGGCTAACAGAGTTCAAGTTTAAAGAGTGTGGAAGATGGGAGTCTGAAAAGAAATTAAAGCCCTCAGTTACTGTTGAACTTAAACCTCAAAATTCTGTTTCAGTTTGCAAGAGATTATTCAGTATACTTCACTGTTTAATAACTAAAAATGATTATTGTATTACTTAAATATAAATACTGATTTATGACACCAATGCATGTACATCACCTTCATTCTGTGACTAACAATAAATTTATGAAGACACTGTAGCACCTTCATCATTTCCCATAATATTTATATCAAACAGATTGCAGTATTATTATTCTAAACATCTCATTTATCTCTCACATGCACCTAAGTCACGATCTGTGTGGACTCAGCAAGCAACTAGGAAAGGAGCTGCATATGAAACAAGAAACTTCCATAACCACTTTATTCTTCTCATGCAACACTGAGTATATCTCAAGGCGGCTAGAATTTCACAATTAGATTCAATTAATAAGAAACTTAAACTTGTCAACAAGACAGTCAGATGAATTCGTCTTTCACAAAGATGTCATAGACAGTGACTTTGACAAAAGCTCACTGGGATAAAATGCATGCTCTTCAGCAATTTCTTAGCTACATCTCTAAGGTAAATACTGAACCAAATCTATTATCCGTGGCAGCTTTCTACATTTCAAGAATATGTCCCTATTGACCAGGTTTAACTTGTATCAAAGGATACTCCAAACATTTTGCCTGAAGCTTCACCAGAGGAAATTCATATACAAAGTGCTATAACTATCTAAGATATTGTGATTCTGTGATTCCTGAGTTTCTCTCCATTCAGTCAGCCTAACTCCTTAGGGTATTCTAGAGTTGGCATGTTCAACTCACATTTAATTTGGACTATTGTTGCATGTCTTTGATCAACTCAGATTTCTCAACATGTTTGCTTACAGCCTTGGGCCTAGAAATTCAGTTGGTTGCGCCAGCAGTTAGCGCCTTAAGAGAAGTGAATTTCGGGCGCTATGCGTGTAGCGCCCGGGCGCAGCGCAGTTTGCGCCTCGCCCCAAATTAAGTGGACCCTTAGCGCCGGCGTAAAGTTTAGCGCCCGCCCGGCTGCGCGCGCAGAAAATGACGTCAAATCCTCGTGCAACGCCCTTTGCGCGCCCCTGTTGTGTATGTGCCTTTAAGAGCAATTGTGGTGTATGTGCCTTTAAGAGCCCCAGGTGTGCGTAATGCCGGTAATTGCCACTTAGGCTATATAAGCCTGTGTATTGTGTATATCCTTTAGAACCCCCCCCAGACTTGCTTAGTAAATAGCTATGAACCAACTCCTGGCTTCAGTGTCTTTATCTACACACGGACACTACAGTGGCACCGCAAATGGAATAGCAGATGAAAAAAAAGCTTCAGTGCTTCTGGATCTAATGGGCGCAGAAACATACAAGCTGTTACTCAACTTAATCACTCCAGCCGAACCGATGGACAAGAATTTTGAGGAGATTGTTGACACCCTACACTGCCAATTCGAGGCAGGACTGGCAGATTCTCTGCAAGACAAATTCATCTGCGATCCCCTAAGTGTAGAAACACAAAAAAAGGTATCTTCTGGAAAAGATTTAACACTGGACAAGGCTTTCAGTGCAATAGGAGCGCCAAAGATACAGCAAAGGCCACAGGACTTCGGCACCCATGAAATGACACGGAGGAAAACGTTTCACAAAAATTGACTTGGCACAGGCATATCTACAGATGGAGGTTGAGGAGACCTCTAAAAAGTATCTCACAATAAACACACACAAAGGCCTGTACCAGTACAATCGACTGGTTTTTGGAGTAGCATCAGCTCCAGCTATCTGGCAAAGAGCTATGGAGCAAGTCCTGCAAGGGTTTCCGGGGACTCAGTGCTACCTAGACGACATCCTTATAACAGGAGAAAACGACAACGAGCACCTTGCCAACTTGGAGCAGGTGCTCACTAGGCTGAAAGAACGGGGCCTACGAGCAAATCGCCCCAAGTGCGAATTTTTCCAAAATCAGATATCATATTGTGGCCACCTAATTAATAAGGAAGGGTTGCATAAGTCACCTGAAAAAATTGAAGCAGTTATAAAAGCCCCAGCACCTGAAAATGTTTCACAATTGAGGTCATTCCTGGGATTAATAAATTACTATCATAAATTTTTACCGAACTTATCAACTATTCTACACCCTCTTAATGATCTTCTACACACAGGAGTGATTTGGAAATGGAACGAAGACTGTAAACGTGCCTTCCATAAATGTAAAGACTTAATCACATCCGAGAAAGTTTTGGCTCATTACAACCCATCACTACCAATCAGAGTGGCGTGCGATGCATCCCCTTACGGCATAGGAGCGGTATTGTCCCATAGATTCCCTGATGGCTCGGAACGGCCGATAGCTTTTGCGTCACGCTCATTGAACTCAGCTGAGCGTAACTATTCCCAGATAGACAGGGAAGCACTCAGCCTGGTATGGGGAGTGAAGAAATTCAACCATTACCTACACGGACAAAAATTTACCTTGCTGACTGACCATCAACCCCTCATCTCCATATTCAACCCTAAGAAAGGTGTCCCCATTAGAGTCATAGGGCTAGATTTTCAGTGCCATTAGCACCGATTTTGCGGCGCTAGAGGGCCTAGCGCTGCAATTGGCGCCGGTTCCTAAATTGCCTGGGGCCCTTCCGCGGCGGTAGACCGGTAGCGCTGCGCCGGCACCGATGACATCATCGGTGTGCGCAGCGTCCCGGTTGCCGTGGTAACCCGGCCCCAAGCCGAAATTCAGTTGCGCCCGCCTCGCCCGTGGCAGGCGCAACTAAGACTCTGGCAACAGAGTCTTCCCCCAGTGTGTGCCGGCGCATAAAGGTGGAGCGGCGGCCGGCCGCGTTCCCGGCGGCCGCCTGCCCGCACCTCCCTTCCCGGACTCCTGCATTCCCCCCCCGCGGCCCTGATCAGTGTCTCATGCGAGCCCGGCACTTCCCCGAGGTGCCGGGCTCAGATGTCGGGTCAATCCGCCGGACAGTTGTCGGCTGCAGGCAGCTCCTCCTTAACAGGAGGAGGAGGCCTGCAGTTCCCCCGCCTGCCGCACCGCATCGGGTGCCGCAGCGGGGGATTAGCGCCGGGAAACCCAAGTTCACGCCCGTTTTGAGGCGCTAAAGGAGGGTTTTAGCGCCCGCCGCCGTCTGGGCCCGGCGCACCCAAATTTTCGTCGGGCGCTGCCGCATTACCGCTGGCGCAAACTTTCTGGCGCTACAACCCTGGCAAGACCAGAGCCCAATTTCTAGGCCATAGAGTTTTACAGCACAGAAAGAGGCCCTTCGGCCCATCGTGTCTGTGCCGCCTATCCATCCCTGTCCAGCCTAATCCCATTTTCCAGCATTTGGTCCATAGCCTTGTATGCAATGGCATTTCAAGTGCTCATCCAAATGCTTCTTGAATGTTGTGAGGGTTCCTGCCTCTACCACCCTTTTAGGCATTGAGTTCCACATTCCAACCACCCTCTGGGTGAAAAGGTTCCTCCTCAAATCCCCTCTAAATCTCCTGCCCCTTACCCTGAATCTATGCCCCCTTGTTATTGACCCCCTACTAAGGGGAAAAGTTCCTCTTTGTCTACCCTATCTATGCCCCTCATCATTTTGTACACTTCAATCAGGTCCCCCCTCAGCCTTCTTTGCTCCAAGGAAAACAACCCCAGCCTGTTTAGTCTTTCTTCATAGCTGAGGCGCTCCATCCCAGGTAACATCCTGGTGAATCTTCTCTGCACCCTCTCCAAAGCAATCACATCCTTCCTATAGTGAGGTGACCAGAACTGCACACAGTACTCCAGCTGTGGCCTCACCAGCGTTTTGTACAGCTCCATCATAACCTCCCTGCTCTTATATTCTATGCCTCGGCTAATGAAGGCAAGTATCCCATATGCCTTTTTAACCACCTTATCTACCTGTTCCGCTGCCTTCAGGGATCTATGTACATGTACACCAAGGTCCCTCTGACCCTCTGTACTTCCTAGGGTCCTACCACTCATTGTGTATTCCCTTGCCTTATTTGTCCGTCCAAAATGCATCACCTCGCACTTTTCAGGGTTAAATTCCATTTGCCACTTTTCCGCCCATCTGACCAACCCGTTTATATTGTCCTGTAGCCTGAGGCTTTCCTCCTTGCAATTTACCACCCCACCAATTTTCGTGTCATCTGCGAACTTACTGATCATACCTTTTACATTCTCATCCAAATCATTTATGTAGATCACAAACAACAAGGGACCCAGCACCGATCCCTGAGGTACCCCACTGGACACAGGCTTCCAGTCACAAAAGCAACATTCGACCATCACCCTCTGCCTCCTGCCACTCAGCCAGTTTAGGATCCAACGCGCCAAGGCACCCTGGATCCCATGGGCTCTTACCTTCTTGACCAGTCTCCTATGCGGGACTTTGTCAAAAGCTTTACTGAAGTCCATGTAAACCACATCCACAGCATTTCCCTCATCCACCCTCCTAGTCACCCCCTCGAAAAATTCAATCAGATTTGTCAGACATGATTTACCCTTGACAAAGCCATGCTGACTATCCCCGATTAATCCTTGCCTCTCCAAGTGGAGACTAATTTTGTCCCTCAGAATTTTTTCCAATAATTTCCCTACCACAGATGTTAGGCTCACTGGCCTGTAATTCCCTGGTTTATCCCTGCTACCCTTCTTGTATAATGGTATTATGACGGCACAAAGACTACAGAGGTGGTCCCTTTTTCTAGGGGCACACCAATACAACATTGAATACAAAGGGTCAAAACAGCATGGGAATGCTGACGGTTTATCGCGCCTGCCGTTGCCAACGATAGAAGAGGCACCTACAGTAGACCCAGTAGAGATATTCCACTCTACCATAGTGGAATGTCTACCGGTGACAAATTCTGCCATTGAAAGGGAGACAAGAAATGACCCTACTCTCTCACGGGTCTACGATTTAACAATGAAGGGATGGCCAGCACATGGCGAACCACTGTTGCCAGCATTCTCGCAAAGAAGAGAACAGCTGTCAGTGTGCCGAGGAACCTTGATGTGTGGATCCAGAGTGGTGATTCCACCCAAACTCCAGGATAAAGTGCTAAAGGAGCTTCACGAAGGGCATCTGGGTGGAGTGAAAATGAAGAACCTAGCTAGGGCGTTTGTATGGTGGCCAGGTATCGATGGAGACATCGAAGACATGACCAAGAGCTGCCTAGGATGCCAGAAGGTCCAAAATGCTCCGCCACAGGCCCCTCTACATCCATGGGAGTGGCCCTCATCTCCCTGGCAAAGGGTGCACATCGACTTTGCTGGTCCATTTATGGACTCAATGTTCTTAATCGCAGTTGATGCACACTCCAAGTGGCCGGAGGTAATAAAGATGTCCTCCACCACCACGGAAAAAACCATCACAGTATTAAGGACCATATTTGCCAGGAATGGGCTGCTGGAACAGATATGTTCTGATAATGGACCGCAATTTGTGTCCGAAGAATTCAGAAAGTTCTTAAGGAACAATGGGGTAAAGCACTACACGTCCGCCCCATACCATCCCGCCACCAATGGATTGGCTGAAAGGTTTGTCCAGACCTTTAAGAAGGCCATAAAGGCCATGGGTAATGAAGACATAAAACTTCAGCACAGGGTGGATAACTTCTTATTTGCATATAGGAATGCAACACATATGGTTACAAACCAAACTCCCGCCATGATGTTCCACAATAGAAACCTAAGATGCCGGCTGGATTTGGTCAAGCCCAACATCTGAAGGGACGTGGAGAACCGGCAGTTTCAGGGCATGAATGAAAGGCCAACTAGGGCCTTCCAGATAGGCCAACCGGTTTTGGCCCGGGACTACCGTACCGAGAAGTGGCAGCCTGGAACTATCTGCACACGACTAGGACCACTGATGTATACCGTGGACATCGGAGAAAGCATAATAAGGCGCCATGCTGACCAAATCATCAAGTCATCCGAAAAGGGACAACCTACACCACCACGCTATACATCTAACGATGAAGTAGAGATACCCATATCTACCTCCGATCCGGTGATACTGGAACCCGATGAACGCGACACTGGCCTTCAAGCTGAATCAGCCTTGCCAGAAGAACCTACTACACCGCCAGAAACAACTACACCCCCGAGGCGTTATCCGGACCGAGTCAGGAAGCCTCCTGAGAGATTAACTTATAATTAATTAATACAGCAATGTATATTATTTTGCATATAACATGTAATTAATAATTACTTAAAATATGATGTACTAGTTAGCTAGAAGGGGAGGAATTGTGGTGTATGTGCCTTTAAGAGCAATTGTGGTGTATGTGCCTTTAAGAGCCCCAGGTGTGCGTAATGCCGGTAATTGCCACTTGGGCTATATAAGCCTGTGTATTGTGTATATCCTTTAGAACCCCCCCCAGACTTGCTTAGTAAATACCTATGAACCAACTCCTGGCTTCAGTGTCTTTATCTACACACGGACACTACAGCCCCGATTCCAAACTTCAGTCGGACCGCCCCATTGTGCGGCTGGCGGCCAGAGCGTTTGTAAAATGGAACGCAACACAGCCGACGCGGGCCCCGGGGAGCGCAAATTAAAGGGCACGTACCCTGCAGTATAAAGGGCAGCCATTTTGCAGCAAACACGCTTGTGCAACGGATTTCTGGACACACAACAAGGAGGAGAGCTAACTGGTTTCGTGCAGCAATAGCTCAGGCATTTTTGGACTCAGGCCAAAGTGCTGCAAGTGCCCTGTTGGAAATTTGACTGTTTGCCAGCATTTGATGGGGGCTGCATGGGGTGCCAATGCGGAGTTGCAGCGCCATGTGCGTAGGGCTCGCAGACGCGGGGTCAGAGGGGCAGCCCTGGCTAGAGGCAGAGGGGGCAACAGGCGTCGGCAACATAGGCCTTACCCAGTCAGGGTATACCGCCAGCAGCGCTCCTACCTCACCATGAGTGGCGCGCGATGTGTTAGAAGGCTGAGATTCCGAAAGGAGGTGGTTGCAGAGATCTGCCACCTGCTTCGCAGAGATCTGCGTCCAAAGCTCAAAGCGCAGGACGTCTCTGTCGGTGGAAGTGAAGGTGACGGTGGCATTGAACTTCTATGCCACCGGCTCCTTCCAATCCGCTGTTGGGGACATAGCGAACATATCCCAGTTCGGCGTGCATTGCTGCATCCGCCAGGTGACCGATGCCCTTTTCAGAAGGAGACGCCAATTCATCTCCTTCCCCATGGCCCTGGAGAGCCAGCATCAGCGTGCAGTGGGATTTGCTAGACTCGCGGCCTTCCCCTTGGTGCAGGGCGCCATTGACTGTACGCATGTGGCTTTGCGGGCACCTCTGGAGCATGGCGAGCAGTATCGCAACCGGAAGGGCTACCATTCTCTCAATGTGCAGCTGGTGTGTGACCACAAGCAGTGCATCCTGGCTGTCAATGCCTGCTTTCCAGGCAGCTGCCACGATGCCTTTATCCTGCGGCAGAGTACTGTACATGACATGTTCGAGGCACAGCCTCCCCCAAGAGGATGGCTACTCGGGGACAAAGGCTATCCTTTGTGTACCTGGCTCATGACCCCGCTCCGTGCGCCCAGGACCGCTGCTGAAGAGGCATACAACGAGAGCCATCAAAGGAGCAGAAACATCATCAAGCAAACTATTGGGGTCCTCAAGCAGCGGTTCCGCTGCCTTGATCGTTCCAGCGGATCTCTGCAGTATTCGCCGCAACGGGTCTCCCAATTTGTCGTAGTTTGCTGCATGCTACACAACCTGGCCCTCCGCAGGATTCAGGCACTGCCACCTGACGTTGGACCAGCACCTCAGGAGGAGGAGCAGGAGGAGCAGGAGGAGGAGGAGGAGGAGGAGGAGTACATTCCCAGGAGGGAGCGACAAGGTCCAAGGGCCGTCCGTCGCCAGCTTATTGAACGTAACTTCTAAGCCCCCTGTCAGGGAATGCCTTGTGGCCATGAAGCAAGATGAATGCAGCCGCTCCGCAAGCCCTCAGCCGGCGAAGGCAACAAAGACTAACAAGAACAACCATGGACACTGTCTGAATAAAGATAAATTTATATTTGACAAAAATGAAACCCCTTCCCACATGAATCCCAAAAACAATCAACGGCCCCCACAAAAAGTGCAACAAACGACTCACTCCCACAACCTGGGGAGGAGTAACTCCACATTTGAACAAACCAGGCCTCAACCTCGGCCTTAACGCAAAAAACATACCCATAAACAAAACAACCATGGGCAAAATAAAGATGTCCACCGCCATATAAAATAAAAGCTGGCCACACCCTCTACTTAGTGGCCCGCGAGGGCGAGACCTTGTCCAGCCTTTTGGCGCCCCTGCCCGGCCTGCTGCTCCTCCGCAAGCTCTGCCCAGTGGCTGCTGTGAGGCTGGGGGAAGGCGCCTGAGGGTCAGATGTCCTTCCGCCAGATGGCCTTGGGAGGTGGCCTACACGGGCTTTGGGCCTCGAGGGGCCGGCTGTTGATTGGCGCACATGTGCATGGCCACCATCAGCTCCAGCCACTTGCAGTTGACGCTCCACTGGGGGAGTGGCGGCGACGGATGGCGCAATGTGGGCAAGCTGGCGTATTGGAGGCGCTGGCTGGTGATGTCGCACGCTGGCACTCGCCCGGGCACGCACTGCACGATCCGCACAATCAGCTGAAGGGCGGATCGCTGTGCTGCTGCAGCGCGGCGGGTGTCCTGGCGATGCCTGGCTGAGGCAGCGCGTGTGGCAGCAGTGAGTGCCCCTGTTGCCCTGGTCTGCGCCCGCATCACATCCGCCACTGACTTGACGGCATCAGCCAGCGACTCCATCGCCGGAGGCATCCGTTCCACTACCTCCATCATCATCCGGCCACTCTCGGCATTTGATGCCCCAAACTCCCGCACACTGGTCGCCAGCGACTCGATGGCCTCAGGCATCCGTCCCACCACCTGCATGAGCTCTGTGTGGCGGCGGTCCGAATCCTCGGCCATTTGGTCCAGCTGGCGCACCTCCTCCGAGGTGAAGGTGGCCGGACTGGAGGCGGGACTCTCCCGCTGGGGAGCAGGGGTCCGAGCTAGGCGACCCTTGGCACGCTCCTGGCGCCGAATGTCCGCAGCAACTGCACTCCCCTCCGATCCTTCCCCCCTCTGGGGGGAAGGCCGCGGCCCACCTGCAGCCCTCCTGGGTGGCTGGACGCCACTGGTCCCAGCAGCTGCACTCCCCTCCGAAAGTTGCTCCAGGCTCTTGTCCAGGGAAGACGTGTCCAACACTTCGCCCTCTGCTGCGGGACCTGAGTCCTCCCCTGATGGTCCGGGTTGCTCTTCCTCCTCCTCCTCCTCCTCCTCCTCCTCCTCCTGTTCGGAGCAGCTTCAGGGAGCTCTTCATCACCAGCTGAAAGCAGGAAGGCACAAGAGTAGCTTCAGAGTGAGGAGAGGGCATCAGCAAGGGAGTCATGACTGGTGGCATTCAGCGCATTGGTGGCACAGTGGCAAAGGAGGTAGCTCGGATGCGCAAGTGTGACGAGAGAGGGCCAAAAGGCGAGGTCCTTACCATTGCCGGGCAGCGGAGGGTCGGCTTCTCCGCAAGCTCTGGGCACAATCACCCGGCCTCCCATGAGGCCACTCACGCGCTCCTCCAGGGGAATGAGCTTCTGGAACTTGGCGCGGCCTCCCCCGGTGATGTCGCGGCGCTTGCGATTATTCGCAAGTTTAGCCTGCAAGAGAAAGGACGGGCTCTAAGTACGGTGTGTAGCCGTGACGTAGTGTGCACTGCCTCCCATGGTGGAATAGCTTGGCCAGAGTGTAGCCCTGATCTAGTGTGCACTGCCTCTCATGGTGGAATAGCTTGGCCAGTGTGTAAAGTGCAGAATGTGCAATTGATGCTCATGACTGTCCCAAAGCTGCTGGCTGAGGGCTGCCCATTAGGCCTTTCAGGTCCCTTTGCCCATCATGTCAGGTGTACATGCAAGAATGAGGAGGAGAGTGGAAAGGGTACTCACCCTGACAATCCTGGTCAGGTCATTGTATTTCTTCCGACATTGCACCTTGTCCCTGGGGGCATCGCCGTAGGACGACACCCTGGTGGCGATCTCCCTCCAGGCTTTGGTGTAGACGCGGTGGGTGGGATTCCTGCCATTGTCTGGGAACAAGATCCTGCGCCTCTTCTCCAATGCTGTCAGCATGATATCCAGATCACACTCTGAGAAGCGCAGGGCATGCTCACGGGCCTTATCATGCGTTGCCATGGCTCCTTGGCCTCAGCAGCAGTGTTGAGGCCTAGTTTGAAAGCTGCAGTGTGCAGGGCGTGGCAGCAGACCAAATCATCCCTTCCCCCTTTAAGAGCTGGCCGGCGCCACGGGGTCTGCTGGCAATCAAAAAATGACCGCACCCGCGCTGCGCCCCGCCTCGGCGCTATCCTTCTGCACCGCCGGCTTAGCGCCTAAAGATAGTCGTGTAACGCCTCTTTTAGCGCTCCAGCAACCTCTTAGGGCAAAGCAACTGAATTTTGGCGAAGGGGGCGCAACTTTGGGGCGGGCGCTAACGTTAGCGCCCCAAAACTGGCTATACTGAATTTCTAGGCCTTGATCTATGGGATAAGACAACATGGGTTGAATTCTCCTCCCATTGGTGAGTATTACCACCCACTCATCCACTGCAAATTCCCTCATTTGCGATGCAGGTCAGGTTTGGAGTGGTAATACTGCTCCTGATAGGCTTGCCACCGATAGGAGGGAGGGAAATTCAGTTCTGGTGCAGCCTTTGAAAGAGGAGCATCACTTTTCTGCAAGAATCGCTGAATCACCAGCAGGCTGGGTGGGGGGTGGTGTGGGGGGGGAGGTGGGTGCGGAGATGCGTGGGGGCAGGAGCTGAAAGGGCTCCTGGGGGGAGAAATTGGGTGAGTAGCGCCACCTGTTAGCGCCTAAAGAGGCAGTCAGTGGCTGTAGCGCCACTGGCTGCGCCTCCCGCGATATTCAGCAGGGGCACTAATGGTGGCGTTAGCCATTTGCGCCACGCCGCCACTGATGATGTCATCGGTGTGCGCAGCGCCCCATTCGCGCCCCGTTCGCAATATTTGGTAGCGAACGGCGCAGTTGCGCCGTTCGCTACCCGCGCCCGGTTCACGGGGCCTTACTGTGCTGGCAGCGGCGCAAGTTAAGGTGGAGGTGTGGGGCGGCCACCAGCACCTCCGCCCCCGGCCTCCTAATCCACCCCCCCCCCGCGGCATTGCCGGCTGTTTCCCGAGAGCCCGGCACTTCTCCTTGGTGCCGGGCTCGTTTGCCGGCACTCGCGAGCGGGGATCGCGCTGTTGCAGGCACCTCCTCCTTAACAGTGGGAGGAAGGCCTGCAGTACCGCAGCATGCTGTGCCGCAGCGTGTGGCGCTGTGGCACGTTGCGCTGCGATATTCAGTTGCAGCGCCCTAAGAGGGACGCGGAGCGCCTCGAGCCTCGCCCCGTGTCCCTCGAGGGGCGCTGAAACTGAAATTGTGGTGATCGCTAAAGCCTCGAACGCTGCGCTAAATCCTGCGCTCAGGTGACTTTTGCGCCACTTTGGCACCCCAACCCAATTTCTATGCCCAGGCGTCTCAGACACATCCATGGGATCCTTTTGGCAAAAATCAGCATTAGAAGAGCAAGATTGTTGGGCACAAAAGGCAGGATGCCCCATAAGAGGAAGATGCAGACTTTTTGAAGGGTGGTGGAGGCAGTCACTGCTACCTCCATCACCTGAAAAACTGCCACACAGTGCCAGAAGAGACTCAAAGACTTCACAAGGGTAGCTAAGTTAAATCTATGCACTGGTGCCAGTAGGCATCTTCAAACCTCATAGGCTTCACTCATCTCTCTATCTTTCATACTCTCTCTCTCAGTGCCTAAGTGTAGGGAAACACATTAATGCAAAGGGAAACCTCTCAAAACACTTATGCACCATTTTAATTATCAACCACTCTGTCAACTCACAAGAGCTTCTGCTAGTCTGCAAGGACACTTCATTTAAAGGAACAATGCAATTTCAACACTTATCAGCATGACTTGAATAAAGAAAGACTTGCATTTATATAGCACCTTGCACAACCTCAGGATGTCCCAGAGCACTTTACAGCCAATTAAGTACTTTTGAAGTGTAGTCACTGTTGTAATGTTGGAAATGTGGCAGCCAATTTGTACGCAGCAAGCTCCCCCAACCAGTAATGTAATAATGACCAGATAATCTGTTTTAGAGATGTTGATTGAGGGATAAATATTGGAGTGGACACCGGGGAATAAGTCCACTGCTCGTCTTCAAAATAGTGCCATGGGATCTTTTATGTCCACCTGAGAGAGCAGACAGGGCCTCGGTTTAACGTCTTATCTGAAAGACGGATGTGTTCATATGGGGTAAGTTTCCATGCGACTTACAGGCTTTTAACATTCTTTTCTCTTACACATATATAGTGGCAGTAATAATTTGGAGGTGAGTTTGGGGCTGAAGTTGGGGAAGTAGATCGGTGGGGATAGCCATGCTCCTGTGACTCGATTTACATGTGAAGGATCTGGCTCACAGCAGGTCTTAAAGGGGACTTGCGATTTTTTTTGAAGAGTAATTCAGGTGCAGTTTTTTAGTGATGGATTTGAGGAGGTAGCCTCTAAGAAGCCACTATACACCAATTACTACCACAAACCGACCGAAAACAGGTGGTACTTCAGAGGATAATCTAGCCCCATCTGTCATGCTAATTAAGTATTTTGAAGGGACGCTATTGAGAGGACAGTCCACATATTTCCTAGCTACCTACGTAGACACTGACCATACATGTTTTAAATTTCTACGGCTAGAAATTACATTTGGCAATATCTGTGGACAAACACTTTGTATAATATTTCATTTCTATTTTAATGGGAACTAGTAAAATCACACCCATTTAAAATAAAGAGATTAATGCCTCCATTAAAAAGGTGGACAGAAGATTGTCATACAAATGCATTAAATGTTTGTCCACTACTACAGCCAACTGTACTTTCTACCTTCTAATATATAAGATGGATCTTGAAATCCCCTTTTACCTCCCTCAGGTAAGATAGAAAGAGCTGATATATGGCGCCTTTCACAGATCAGGATGTCCCAAAACACTTTACAGCCAGTTAAGTACTTCTGAAGTGTGGTCACTGTTGTAATGTCGGAATGATGATAGAGATATAGAAATCTCATTCTTTGTCTACTAAGTCAAACTCCAGTGCTGCCATGTTCACTCAGGTTGCTATGAGGTTTGTGAAAGTCATGATTATGCACTGTTGGGAAAGAAAAGTTATTTTTGCTACTTCAATTCCAGACTGAAGATCATAACTCTGGTACTTTGAAACAGAACAGGTGTATATAACAGCTACAGCCTGGGGAAGTAGTTCTGGTCACAGTGTTGTCACACCATGTGACAAATTTTCACATCTTTTTATTTAACAACATTTTTCAGATAGCTGTGTTACAAACAGTAGTCATGGTGTGGAGATGCCGGTGTTGGACTGGGGTGGACAAATGTAAGAACTCACACAACACCAGGTTATAGTCCAACAGTTTTATTTGAAATCACAAGCTTTCGGAGCGCTGCTCCTTCGTCAGGTGAAGTGGAGAGATGCATAAAGACACAGCTTATATAGTCAGAGAATAATGCCAGATGATTACAGGTAATCTTTCTAACTGCCATTTATCACACCTCGGCAGAGAGATAATCACAGTGATCAAAGGTGTGAATGGTGTCCAAACAGGTCAGTCAGGAAAACATTACATCAAAGAACAATGAGGTGGGGTCACAAGGGGTCAAATGTTGCAGATGCTGGGGTCTGTATGAAAAACAAAAAAAGACAAAAAAACATTTTTTTGCTGGAAATCACAGCACGTCCAACCGCATCTGTGTAGAGAGAACAAGCCAACGATGACTCAAGTTTGGATGACCCTATGTCAGGTGGGGTTACATGTAGTGTGACATGAACCCAAGATCCCGGTTGAGACCGTCCTCATGAGTGCGGAACTTGGTTATCAGTTTCTGCTCTACGATTTTGCGTTGTCGTGTGTCTCGAAGGCCGCCTTGGAGAATGCTTACCCAAAGATCGGAGGCTGAATGTCCTTGACTGATGAAGTGTTCCCCAACTGGGAGGGAACACTCCTGCCTGGCGATTGTTGCGCGGTGTCCGTTCATCCGTTGTCGCAGTGTCTGCATGGTCTTGCCGATGTACCATGCTCCGGGGCATCCTTTCCTGCAACGTATGAGGTAGACAATGTTCTCTCTACACAGATGCGGCCGGACCTGCTGTGATTTCCAGCAAAAAAAATGTTTTTTTGTCTGTTTTTTGTTTTTCATACAGACCCCAGCATCTGCAACATTTGACCCCTTGTGACCCCACCTCATTGTTCTTTGATGTAATGTTTTCCTGACTGACCTGTTTGGACACCATTCACACCTTTGATTGCTGTGATTATCTCTCTGCCGAGGTGTGATAAATGGCAGTTAGAAAGATTACCTGTAATCATCTGGCATTATTCTCTGACTATATAAGATGTGTCTTTATGCATCTCTCCACTTCACCTGACGAAGGAGCAGCGCTCCGAAAGCTTGTGATTTCAAATAAAACTGTTGGACTATAACCTGGTGTTGTGTGACTTCTTACAAACAGTAGTATCACACATAGATTTTTATACCATTAAAAATAAAATAAGAAAGCAGAAAAGGCCGTCCTTCTCCTCACTGTTAGTTACTTTTTCCAGTCACTCACAGTCAGGAAGAACCCAGCAATTTTTAAAACAAAAAACAACCCATAATCACATAGTATTATTGCAGCACTGCAGAAGTGCTCATGCATTGTGTGTACAGCTGCTATCTCCCAGTGTACTTTGATTTGAATTTTTTTCTACAGAATTCAATGGTGTAGACAGCATTTGATATATCTATTCACTCTGGCACAGTTCAGCTTAAATGAAGTATCTTCTAGGTCTCTTGGAACTGTACTAGTGGTGGGAATTCAATTTTCTTTGGCACTGAAGTTTGAATTTAGTTTTAAAGAACTAAAAGTATGGCAGATAACTAAATCTAAAGCCGATGTTCAAAGATGAAACCGGGAAGGTGTGTGGGGGCGGGGGGAGGTGGGGTGGGGCGGGGGGTTGGCGAAGGCAGGGATGTGGTGGGGGGTGGGGGGCGAGGGAGGTAGAGATTAATTTTCTTGAGGCTTCTCCTGCTCCAACATTGTAAACTGGCTGGAAGTTCCATGCTAAAAGAAGTTTCCAAAAAAGATATGGCAGCAGGGCAGCAGGAGCTCTGAGAAAATTCACCCCCACGAATGGAATTGAAGATTGTTGTGACGGTTACCCTTGTTGCTATGTGCAGATTAAACTATTCTATTGAGATCAGCTGCCTCTGCTGCTTCGCCTGCTTCCTCTTGCCCACTAAACCAACCTTCCCCGGGCTCCACCCTGCCCTACCCCTGAAACCGCGTCTTTCCCTACTTGCTCCCATCATGCCCTCTCTGAGCTCATCTTGTTCATGAGGCCCACAGTCTGCTCCCTTGACCCCATTCCAAATAAACTGCTGACCACCCAACTTCCCTTCCTGGCCCCCATGCTAGCTGACATTGTAAATGGTTCCCTCTCCTTAGCTACTGTCCCCCTCCCTTTCAAAACTACCATCATCATCCCTCTCCCCCAAAAACCCACATTTGACGCCTCTGCCTTTGCAAACTACCACCCCATCTCCAACCTCCTTTTCCTCTCCAAAGTACTTGAATGTGCAGTTGCATTGCAAATCCGTGCTAATCTCTCCCATAAATCCATATTTGAATCTCTCCAGTCAGGCTTCCATCCCTGCCACAGCACTGAAACAGCGCCAACTAAAGTCACAAATGACATCCTCTGTGACTGTGACCATGGTGTCAAGATATTAAGGGGAACAGATAGGGTAGATAGAGAGAAACTATTTCCGCTGGTAGGGTGTTAGAACTCTCTTCCACAAACGGTAATTGATGTTAGATCAATTGTTAATTTTAAATCTGAGATTGATAGCATTCTGTTAAAGGCATGTATATGGAGTTAGGTCACAGATCAGCCATGAACTCATTAAATGGCAGAGCAGGTTCGAGGGGCTGAATGGCCTACTCCTGTTCCTATATTCCTATGTCATTTCCCTCCTCGACCTTCTCAACGTCTCTGCAGCCTTCAATACCGTTGACCACATAATCCTCCTGCAATGCCTTTACTGCATTGTTCAGCACGATGTGATTGCCCTCACTTGGTTCCACTCTTACCTATACAAACATAAATGGAACATCTCTAGCAATGGCATCCCTTTCCCCACTTGCAATGTTACCTCTGGAGTCCCTTAAGGATCTATCTTTGGCCTATTTTCCTGGGATGAAGAGGAAGGAGACTTCAGGGCTGTTACTTGGCTGTTCCAGGGAGCGGTGTTTAGAGGGACAGATGGAGGGAAGTGATCCGGGAACCTACGCCTCACCTCCTCACTGGCTTTTGCATGCAGCAGGAGGGAAGGAACAACTAGTTGCAACCCCAGTGGGCAGTCAGGAAGAGGGAAAGTAAGATTGGGATGGAAAGGCAGTGGTATGCCTCGCCGACGGATTTTCCTCACTGATTTGGGTGGGATAGTGGGAGAAAATCCAGGCCATTATATTGTTATGCCAATAGTTTCTTTAATATATGCTATTAAGGACAAAAGGAAGGACCTTGGAGAAATGGTTCAATTAAACCAACCCTATCTTTTGTCTCAAGGAAAGTTAAGCGACATCTACTTACCTTAACACAGTTATTTCAGCTTATAGTGCCCAATTGGTTTCGAGAATTGTCCACCTATTGCCATAGCAATGAAACATTTGAAAAACTGACATGAGTGAGGATACTTAACAAAGTTCAGTTGATAGACTCGACAGTTGTAGCAGTATTTGTGCTCATGAAATTCCATCTGGTAAAAACTGGGTATAATAGGAGATACAGGATCAGATTTTTCCACATTTGATCAACTTCGAGCATATATTACAACCCAGTATTTTTGCTGCCATAATTTCATCCAGCCTGCAAACAGTGCCTACAGCCTCTGCCATAGGCCTGGGGCCTGGGGATGAAACTGGTGACTATAAATTATTGATTATACTTTGTATAAATATGCTATGCATACTACAAATTCTAATAAAGATTGTATAGGATCATACTGCTATAAATTATGTTTCCCACCAGCAAAGAGCTGATTCTTTCAAATGAGTCCAGAATGAAGCAGGTTACTTGTTCGGTACCTCATCTACTAGCCTAAACATCCACTCCCTTCACCACTGACACAACATGGTTACAGTGTATACTATCTACAAAACGCACTGCAGCAACTCATCAAGGCTTCTTCAGCAGCATCTCCCAAACCTGCTGCCTCCACCACCCACAAGGACAACGGCAGCAGGTGCATGAGAACACTATCACCTCCAAGTTCCCCTGTAAGTCACACACCACCTTGACTTGAACATATATCCATGTTTCTTCATCGTCACTGGGTCAACATCCTGGAACTTCATACCCAACAGCATTGCGGGAACACCTTCATCACATGGACTACAGCAGTTCAAGAAGAAGGCCCACTACCACCTTCTCAGGGCAAGTAAGGGTGGGCAATAAATGCCAGCCTTGCCAGTGACACCCATATCATGAGAATTAATTTTTATAAATGAGTCGTAAGGCTGCCATCAATTCCCTGATGCCTCCTTGGAGATCCGAGTGGAAGCAGTCAGGGTAAGGAGAGGCATTCTCTTTCCTGTAGGGGGTTGGCGTGTGGCCAGTCAGTTATGCCCCTGACTGCCTGTGAGCGGTTCGAATCACTCCCACACCCCTGGGTTCTAGACACCGGACTTAGGTGCAGGTGGCGATACAGAAAATCAAGTAGACAAGTGGTTTGGTGTAAGAAAACCAAGATTTTATTAAAACACAATAAAAAACACAGTCTGATGAGAAGCTACTGATAAAAATTACAGGCATAAACAATAATTATACTTATACAGGGAATGGGGAACACATGGCACATCGAGGGAAAAACAACTACATTAACAATCCCCTTATCCTTATCCCACCCCCTATACCTAACTAGATTAAGCTATGAGGGGCCAGGAATTCATGCTCACCAATCCAAAGTCTGTTGCTTTAACAGTTGCAAGTTTTGAGGTTTGGTCTCCTGTCCTTTGGGGTACTCCGTCGCCACGTGGTCTCAGGGCGCAATGCTGGAGCTGTTGCTGCGACACACCTTTCCTCTCCTCAGCTACCATCGTCATCTCTTCGCAATGGGTTCTCTTCTTCTTCTCCCTCGGGCGGTCGTCGGCGGTGATGGGGCGGTTGGCGGTCTTCACTGCTGGTTTGATTTTACTACCCAAGCGTCAAACGCCAGCATATTCGTCTAAATTCTTCCCCAAACGCCAGCTTATAACTAGGTGTTTGGCCTTTACCAATGCGTCTTTTGCTGCCCTTCTCTGCTCTTGTCGGGTCTTTACCCTCTTCTTCGTCTCATTTCGTTTCGTGGCCCGTGTGTCCTGTGTGACTTTGGACTCGGGTCTCGTTCCCCTCCCACGGTTGGTATGGTTGTCCTTGGTTGTTACACAATGCGGGAGCAAGAAGAGAACCTGCCACGAGGCCAGGGCATGAGTACGAGCGGCAGCAACCCAAGACCAAACAAGAGGTCAGAGTCAAGAGTAAGAGAGCAATTGCTACTGATGGGCCTCCAATTATACCCGTTCTTCCACTCCTTATCTGTGCGCCAAATCAGGTCAGTCCATTGTTTAACTTTTGGCGGGCTGTTTTAAATGATTATACCAATCTAAACTAACTGGCTTTAGATGGCCGTTTATCGCACCTGATGGCCTGATGTCCGAGTTGTATTGTCATTAATGCATTTTAATCGGCCTGTCCAGCCTTGGTGGCTTCCTTGAGCTGTTTCCGATTATTTATGCGGACAAACTAATGGCCTCGTGTTTAGGCCTGACTGGGTTTGATCTGTTCCGATCTGATGCAATGCATATTCAGTGTTTGCCTCGCTGTCTGGCTTTTCAAACACAAAATCCTTTTCACAGAAATGCATTTTAAGTTTCAATTTCCCCAAACTGCCTGCTCTGTGCTGCAGAGTCCAAGCTTTTAAAATCTTACAGGCTTTTGGTCACGAGGTGCGGACGCCATCTTTTGGGTACCCTTTTTAAATTGTCCATACAGGGTCCCTTTTATTAATAACCTTGGGGGAATGTGGGAATTTTGCGCATCTTACATTCCCAGAAATGGAAAGAAGATTCCACAGACCTACACACAGCAGGCTTGAAGAGAGGTGGCTGAGCTTGTGAGATCCTGGAGCATCACCCCTCAGGACCTGGATCCAATGCAGGAAATGCTTCAATGACCTGACAAGAGCAGCAAGCATGAGTACAGCTCTTTATTTCTCCATCTCTCTGCATAACATCTGGTGAAAGTCCTTTTCCCCCTCTCCCCTAGCACTCTGAAATTGCCCCTCCACTGCAGGACATCCTTCACCACCAATCACAAGATCACACTATACCAGCTCTCAGAACCAAGAACTCATCTCATGGCTCCTTCCTCACCTCACACTCCAACTACTTGCTTTCCATTGAACACCATCCTATTCGGCTTACATCTTGCTTCTGCTCCATCTCTCAGCATTTGCACTTCATGCAGAAGCACCACACGTGCACTGTCCTTTGCAGTAGCCACTCACTAACACTAGCTCTCTGTTTCTGCAAGAGAAAGCAACACAAAAAGCAAGGGGGAGGAGTGAGACAGGAGCAGGATGACTCTCAGGCATTCTTGAGGCACAGGACATTGGTCACCAAAATGATTGTAGAGCAGGCACAACGAAGTCCAATTTTTACTCCTTGTACTCATTTTGTTTCCTACTTTGCCAACCTCAACATTTCCTTGTCAGGGTGGAATTCAAATTATTTTATGTCACTGAAATGATTAATCTTGCATGAGGTTTCATGCAGTTGGAATAAACAGGTCATTTTCTGAGTGGCAGGCAGTGACGAGTGGGGTACCGCAAGGATCGGTCCTAGGACCCCAGCTGTTCACAATATATATTAATGATCTGGACGAGGGAATTGGATGTAATATCTCCAAATTTGCAGACGACACAAAGCTGGGTGGGAGGGTATGCTGTGAAGAGGATGTCGTGAAACTCCAGTATGATTTGGACAGGTTGGGTGATTGGGCAGAAACATGGCAAATGCACTATAATGTGGATAAATGTGAGGTTATCCACTTTGGTGGCAAAAACAGGAAGGCAGATTATTATTTGAATGGCAATAGATTGGGAGAAGGGGAAGTGCAAAGAGACCTGGGTGTCTTTGTGCACCAGTCGCTGAAGGTAAGCATGCAGGTGCAGCAGGTGGTTAAGAAGGCAAATGGTATGTTGGCCTTCGTAGCAAGAGGGTTCGAGTACAGGAACAAGGATGTCTTGCTACAGTTGTACAGGGCCTTGGTGAGACCGCACCTTGAGTATTGTGTGCAGTTTTGGTCACCTTACCTGAGGAAGGACGTTCTTGCCATGGAGGGAGTGCAGCGAAGATTCACCAGGCTGATACCTGGGATGGCAGGAATGACGTATGAGGAGAGATTGTGTCGATTGGGCTTATATTCACTGGAGTTTAGAAGATTGAGAGGGGATCTCATCGAAACCTATAAAATTCTGTCAGGTCTGGACAGACTAGATGCAGGAAGGATGTTTCTGATGGCCGGGGAGTCCAGAACCAGGGGTCATAGTCTAAGGATAAGGGGTAAGCCATTTAGGACTGAAATGAGGAGGAATTTCTTCACCCAGAGAGTGGTGAACCTGTGGAATTCTCTGCCACAGAGGGCGGTGGAGGCTAGTTCATTAAATATATTCAAGAAAGAGTTGGATATATTTCTTGAGGCTAAAGGGATCAAGGGAAATGAGGAAAAGGCAGGGACAGGGCACTGAATTTGGATGATCAGCCATGATCACATTGAATGGCGGAGCAGGCTCGAAGGGCCGAATGGCCTACTCCTGCTCCTATCTTCTATGTTTCTAAGTCAGTCTTGTTCATTCTAATTAATCTGAAAACGAATTCTTCCCCCACGTTACTATGGAGGAGTATTTGGACAAGCTGGGCTACTTGAGATAACTTAGAAAAATCTCTCCTTTCATTTTGGTCTGTCACTTGAGAGAGATCAGACTGCAGTTCATCAATTCTCTTTCCCTCATTTCCACTAGAATGCAGACTGCTGTGTCAAAGGACTTAAAATCCTTGAACTCATCATTCAAATATTCCATGTCAGATGGTGAGAAACAAAGAACATTTGTACATTTTGAAAAGAATTATTCCACCTGTGTAAGCTGTGCTCTATGTTTTCTGTCCAGGTTAACAAATCCACTTTATAGAAGTACCTCATCCTGAAAAAGAACTTTCTCTTGTAAATAGGCAGTTACTCACTCAATGAATGTCCACATTGCCGAATATAAAGTCAGAAAGAGCAGGGGTGAAATTTGTCTTGAGCGATAGCATAAAATGGGCGATAGTGCATCGGCAGCCTGTTTTACACTCTGCCCGATGTTCTTTTCCATTATCACACATTTTGCCAAAATTTCACCTCCATCATCTTCTCTTTAGCTCAATATTATTTGGTTGAAAATTTAGGGTACAATTCTGTGTTACCTGCTTAGGAAGCTCTGGATGTATCACATTCAAAACATTTTGCAGTACTAAAAACAGCATCTCCCTTCATAAAGATGTTGGACAATTGCTTCTAGAAGCTGCACATTTGTTTATGGAGCAAATTTACACAGGGCTCAACCCTTTGAAGAGTAAGATTGACATTTGTAAACAATGTAGCCTAGAAGAACATCAAATAAACCTCTGTAATAGGATTCAAAAAATGTTCTGCATTCTTTAGAAATGGCTTTAAGACTGTTCCTTGGATACAATATATGATAGCATTATTGTCTACACATGAGGGTCATGCAATTTGTAAAGTCAAAGCCATTTGCTGGGATTTTCACAGGGGTTCTCCTGGTCTACTGCTGTAACTTCAGTGGAAGATCGGCGGAAGCCCCTGAGAAGTGGTGGAAACAGCAGCCAATTACTCTGTTTCTCTGGGGTTTCTGTCAAAATTCTCCCCTTATATTTCTGAAGAACATTCTGCATAATAGCAAAAATACCATCTGCTGTACAGGACTCATTCAAATACATGTCCATAAACCCTGTAGTGGCTTTCGTACAGTTGATGTTTAGTAAATCCTGGCCATTGTTACTATCAATGTGAATGCAATATGGGTGGCTTTTTATTCTTGTCACCAGATCCTTGATGAATGCAGGAGACAAACATTCATTAATCACACATGAAGTTTACATTCTGGAGCATGGATACTGTTGGGAAATTTTGCTGTCAGGAAACATTTTGCAGAAAAGACCTACACACTCACTGGATGCAGTTAGATGTCCAGTGCATTACAGCTCCGTATTTGTGACCAAAACAAAAAGTGGAAAAATAGAACATTCTATATATGTTACTGAGCTTTCATAGAAAGCCAAACCTCATAGTTTGAATAATGTTGGTCTAGAAATTCAATCGTGCACCAAAACGGGACACAGAGGGAGGGGCGTGCACTGCACTTGTCTGTTCCGATGGTCGCAGGGACCATGTGAAATCGGCACTGGCAGCTCATTGCACCGAGACAGGTGTGCAGCCATCGCTGTCTGCACTGCTTGTTGGCTGTACACCTGTTTGGTAGGTGGTGACATCGGGCATCTTAAAAAGATGCCACTTAAAAAGGAGATGCACTGTGGCTGCAGACAGCAGGAAATTTTTTCAAAGGGCTAAAATGGTTGCAAGAGCTCCAGATAGGGCATGCAGGTTCTCCGATGCTGCGTTGGAGACCCTGGTCCAGGCGGATGTTAGGAGGAGGGAGGTCCTGCTCCCCTGGGGGGTGCAGAAAGCCTTCCAGGCAACATGTCAGCAGGAAGAGGTGAAGGCCAGGATCTTAGCCCCCAGGACGTGGCTGAAATGTCAATAAATGTTAAATTACCTCAACACTGTTGTCTACATAAGAATTCTTCCTCTCACCTCAAATACTCTCCCCTCACACTTGAACCACCAGCACCACTACTCACAACACTCCCCTCCCCCATTACCCTTCATCCTCCTACAATCTGCACCAAACTTCACTCCATCTCCTTCTCCTCGAACTCACACACTCTACACCTCCTACTCTCTGCATTATTGCAACCCTCACTTCCCCACTCTTCACATCTTGCACACAAAATCTGCACTATTCAACCATGACAGAAACATTCTGAAAACAGCTCACAAGGCTGCCGCTAACACACTCTTCATTCTTGCAGGGGAAAGTTGTCCACAACATGGGGCAGCAGGCAGTGACTGGAGTAGCCAGAGGCCACCTCCTCAACATCATGGGGTGGGTTCGAGTCATGGCCGTGGTGAGTGGCAATGCTGGAGATCGCACCCCCCCCCCGCAATCATCCCCGCTCCAGTAGCCCTCCTCTCCCAGGCTCCGTTAAGGACTTATCTGAGGGCTGCTGGAAGCACAGCAACCTGATCTTCATGGCCTCTTGTCCTAATGGGTGTCACCAGGCAGCTTGCCAGTTCAATGATAATGAGGTCTAACGCCTAATATTAGATACACCTCGGGCCTATCCATTCAAGCGCAGGGAGTGTTCCCCCATTGTTTCATTTTCATCTTTGGGACCTTGCTGTGTGCAAATTGGCTGCCACATTTCCTACATTACAATGATTGGATGTTTTGGGACATCCTCAGGTCATGAAAGGTGCTGTTATCTAAATGGAAGTTCTTGCTTTCTTTCTTTATTATTAGTATAGATAAATGAGCACACAAGACAGCAAATTAACTGTTATACATATATGAATAGAATTGTTTTAGTATTTTGCTCTGGATGTGATTTTGGTTTTAATATTTGTAGCCAAGTTAGGGCAAGATTCATGAAGCTGGACTGAAGGAAGGCAATCGGATGGTGGTTGTGAGGATGGTGGTTATAAGGATGGAGGGACTATTAGTGCTTTGGGGAGGGAACAGATGGTTTTGCTGAAACGCATTTGTGTTAGATATTCCCCAAGACACCTGGCAACTGCACTGGTAACTGATGCTGCTCTTCCTCCTCCCCTCCTCCACTTCTTCCTGCCCACAGTCCCTCTGCATAGCAAAGTTAGGCAGCATGTAGCACACCACACCAAATTTGGAAACACAGTCAGGGGAATACTACAGAGCTCCTCCAGAACAGTCCAGGCAGCAGAGCCGTTGTTCCAGCACACCGATATTCTGCTTAATAAGATTTCTGGTGGTGGCCTGGCTCCCATTGTAGGCCAGCTCTGCATCTGTGCCCAGGTTCAAGACAGGTGTCATAAGCCATGTCTGGAGGAATATAACTTGTTGCGAAGTAGCTAGCCTCTGACCTGATGGTTTGGTTGGGATAGAGGTGAGATAGAGCACTGGTGCGAGATTTAATTTTTTTTTAAATTCACGTATGGGATCTGGGCATCGCTGGCAAGGCCAGCATTTATTGCCCATCCCTAATTATCCTTGAGAAGGTGGTGGTGAGCCGCCTTCTTGAACCGCTTCAGTCCGTGTGGTGAAGGTACTCCCACAGTGCTGTTCGGGAGTTCCAGGATTTTGACCCAGCAACGATGAAGGATCGGCGATATACTTCCAAGTTAGGATGGTGTGTGACTTGGAGAGGAACTTGGAGGTGGTGGTGTTCCCATGCGCCTGCTGCCCTTGTCCTTCTAGGTGGTAGAGGTCACGGGTTTAGGAGGTGCTGCCGAAGAAGCCTTAGCGAGTTGCTGCAGTGCATCTTGTAGATGATACACACTGCAGCCACGGTACGCCGGTGGTGGAGGGAGTGAATGTTTAAGGTGGTGGATGGGGTGCCAATCAAACGGGCTGCTTTGTCCTGGATGGTATCGAGCTTCTTGAGTGTTGTTGCAGCTGCACTCATGCAGGCAAGTGGAGAGTATTCCATCACCCTCCTTACTTTTGCCTTGTCGATGGTGGAAAGGCTTTGGGGAGTCAGGAGGTGAGACACTCACTGCAGAATACCTAGCCTCTGACCAGCTCTTGTTACCACAGTATTTATGTGGCTGGTCCAGTTAAGTTTCTGGTCAATGGTGACCCCCAGGATGTTGATGGTGGGGGATTTGGTGATGGTAATGCTTTTGAATATCAAGGGGAGTTGGTTAGACTCTTGCTTGTTGGAGATAGTCATTGCCTGGCACTTCTGTGGCATGAATGTTACCTGCCACTTATCAGCCCTAGCCTGAACGTCATCCAGGTTTTGTTGCATGCGGGCATGGACTGCTTCATCATCTGAGGAGTTGTGAATGGCGCTGAACACTGTGCAGTCATCAGCAAACATCCCCATTTCTGACCTTATGTTGGAGGGAAGGTCATTGATGAAGCAGCTGAAGATGATTGGGCCTAGGGCACTGCCCTGAGGAACTCCTGCAGCGATGTCCTGGGGCTGTGATGATTGACCTTCAATCACCACAACCATCTTCGTTTGTGCTAGGTATGACTCCAGTCAATGGAGCGTTCACCCCCCCCCCCCCGCTCCCCCCCCCCCCGATTCCCATTGACTTCAGTTTTACTAGAGCTCCTTGATGCCAACTCGATCAAATGCTGCCTTGATGTCAAGGGCAGTCATTCTCACCTCACCTCTGAATGAATAAATCATGACTGCTGCTAGGAAACTGGGAACAGACCTGCATTATGTGATGCCTGTACTTGCAAACGAGCTGGATGCTGAGAGAGTGATATCCCTTTCCATTGAGGAAGATGCTAGGCTGGTGATGGGGAGTACGCAGACAATGTGAGTACAGTCACATTCCCCTGGGGTGGCCTGCAATGCGTGCAAAGCCTAATGCTCTCTCATCCTGCTTGGCCTGGTCCATGAAGAAGAGGTAGGTATTCCTCCTGAAGTAGACAGCCTTAGTCACCTCTCTGAACCAGCTGCTCCTGCTCTCTCCTGTGTTCTTTGGTGCTCCCCATCCTCCTCCAGCTACAAAGGCAACCCAACCAGACCTCCCATAAGTGAAACAAAATATTTGCAAGGCAGACAAGTAGTCCAACACCAGCACAAAGTTGTTCCCAAAACTCACAGGTCAGTCATGGAATGGAGAGAGAAAATAGCCAAAGAAAGGCCCAGAAGTTGACCAGCAGCCTCACAGACCAAACTAGAAACTAACCTATATGGAGGGATTAGCCCATTAAACAGTGCTGCTGCAGGATCCTTGCTGACTGTTAGTGCCATGTTTTGGAGGGCGAGTTATCAGGTGGTGGGGTGGACCAATTTCACAATTTAATGTAATGACATTTTTCAATATTACCGGCACACTGTCTGGCTACCGTCAAGGGCACCTGAACCAATATGGCAGGTGACAGACTTTTAGCGCAGGATAGGCATGTCTGTGCTGCCCACCATATTGGACCTTTAGATGACTGTTTCATGCCTGAAAAACAAACAATGCACTATCCAATTTTAGACCACTGCAACTATTGCTGTAGCTCACCACCCATGCAGCAATGCACAAGAGTTAAACTGCCATTCTTTTTGCCCATGACTCCAATTTCTCTATTTAACTGACAGTCAGAGCTATAAGATTGAAGGCAAGGCCTTTGCTGTCCCATTCTTCATTTTTCTCTGCACTGAAATACTTATCTTTTCAATTTCATTTGACACCTGACGAAAGCAACTTGAGACATTGTGATTTTTTTGCTGGCTTTGAATGTTGCTACATATTTGATTGTTATCCTCAAGGGCAGTTCTTCCACATGTTACAATTTTGAAATAACAACAGAAAATGCTGGAAGCACTCAGCAGGCCAGGCAGCATCCGTGGAGAGAGAAACAAAGTTAACGTTTCAGGTCTGGGACCCTTCATCAGAACTGGAAAAGGTTAGATTTGACTCCACTCACTTCCTCCAAATTAGAAGTGTTGCTATGGGAACCCGCATGGGCCCTAGCTATGCCTGCCTTTTCATGAGATATGTGGAGCATTCTTTGTTCCAGTCCTACTCAGGCCCCCTCCCTCACCTCTTTTTCCAGTATATTGATGACTGTATTGGTGCCATTTCCTGCTCTCGCCCTGAACTGGATAAGTTCATTCACTTTACTCCCACTTTCCACCCTGCCCTCACCTTCACATGGTCCATCTCCGACTCTTCCCTTCCCTTCCTTGACTTCTCCGTCTCCATTTCTGGCGATCGGCTTTCAACAAACATCCACTACAAGCCCACCAACTCCCACAGCTACCTGGACTACACTTCCTCCCACCCCGCTTCCTGAAAGGACTCTATTCCATTCTCCCAGTTTCTCCATCTCCGCCGCGTCTGTTCTGACGATGCCACCTTCCATACTAGTGCTTCTGATATGTCTTCCTTTTTCCTCAACTGAGGATTCCCCTCTACCGTGGTTGACACAGCCCTTGACCTTGTCCCTTCTATTTCCCGCACTTCTGCTCTCACCCCTGCCCCTCCCTCCCAGAACCACGATAGGGTTCCCCTTGTCCTCACCTTCCACCCCACCAACCTTCACATTCAACGGATCATCCTCCGCCATTTCCGCCACCTCCAACGTGATCCCACCACCAAACACATCTTCCCCTCACCTCCCCTTTCAGCATTCCGAAGGGACCGCTCCCTCCGTGACACCCTGGTCCACTCCTCAATCACCCCAACAGCCCTTCTCCTTCACCTGGCACCTTCCCATGCAAGCGCAGGAGATGCAACACATGCCCTTTTACCTCCTCCCTTCCCACTGTCCAGGGCCCCAAACACCCCTTCCAGGTGAAACAGCGATTTACCTGTACTTCTTGCAATTTAATATACTGTATTCGCTGCTCACAATGCGGTCTCCTCTACATTGGGGAGACCAAACGTAGATTGGGCGACCGCTTTGCGGAACACCTCCGTTCAGTCCGTACGGGTGACCCTGAGCTTCCGGTCGCCTGTCACTTTAATTCACTGCTTCACTCCCACTCTGATCTCTCTGCCCTCGGGCTATTGCATTGTTCCAATGAAGCTCAACATAAGCTCGAGGAACAGCACCTCATCTTTCGATTGGGCACTTTGCAGCCTGCCGGACTCAACATTGAGTTCAACAATTTCAGATAATTATCCCTGCCCCCATTTTTCATGCAGTATGATTTTATCTTTCCTGCCTCTTACAAAAGTACAGGATGTTCTTTCTACTCCTTCCTCCCCTCCTAACCCCATCCCCCCGCCCCCCCGTCTTTGCACCTGCTTAATATCTGTTACATCTCCAGCTTTTTCCAGTTCTGATGAAGGGTCCCAGACCTGAAACGTTAACTCTGTTTCTCTCTCCATGGATGCTGCCTGGCCTGCTGAGTATTTCCAGCATTTTCTGTTGTTATTTCAGATTTCCAGCGTCCGCAGTATTTTGCAATTAAGTCTATCAGGCTTTTTTACTTCATGTGTGGATCTTCTCAGTACAGGTAAGTCTGATGTGTTTTCATGAGAGCCTGTATGTGTGTTTGTGTTAGATTGATCTGGTGGTAAGTGACAAGATTCAGCTGCGGCACTGTCATCGTTTTGCTCTTGGACAGTTTCTTGTGTTTTCAGGAGGGAACAGCGGTTCCTCCTGAGAACCTGTCCTTCCTCAGTTCTAGCAGTGTATGGCCTTGGTCCTACTTCCTCAAGAACTGTAGCTTTCCTGTTCCATGCATCTGGATCCTCAATCCTGACAACATCATCCCTTGTCAATGGTTTCAGAGTTTTGGATGACTTGTCATAGTGTGATTTCTGTTTCAACTTTAACAGTTGAAGTCTCTGTCTCAGTTCCTTACTCTGCTTTTCTTTTGCACAGCAGGGTAGCATGGTGCGCAACTTGCGACCCATTAGGAGTTCAGCAGGTGAAGAACCACAGTCTAAAGGGGAGGCTCAGTAGCTCAGCAGGCGAGATAAAGATCAGACTTGCTTTCTGTTGCTTTCTTCAGTAGCTGTTTGAGAACTTGAACACCTTTCTCTGCCTTACCATTCGACTGAGCATACGGAGGACTGGATATGATGTGTTGAAAGTCATAATGTGCTGCAAACCATTGCCACTCCTTACAGTTGAAGCACGGACCATTGTCGCTAACAGCAATCCTGGGAATTCCATGTCTGGCGAAGATGGATTTAACATGTATTATGACACTGCTTGCTGATGTGCTTGAGAGCAGTGCCATCTCAGGATAGTTAGAATAGTAGTCAATCACTAATAGATAGTCTTTACCATTCAAATGAAAAAGGTCCATACCAAACTTTTGCCATGGTGCTGTTGGTAAGTCAGCTACTATCATTGGTTCCTTTGCTTGTTTGTTTTGGTGTTTCTGACATGTCTCACATTTGCCTATCATGTTCTCAATGTCCTTACTTATGCCAGGCCAATAAACAGTGTCTCTTGCTCTCCTTTTGCATTTTTCAATTCTGAGGTGTCCCTCATGAATCCTTTTGAGCATGTCTCGATGTAGAGCATGTGGAATGACTATTCTGTTCTGTTTCAGTAATAGTCCACTTGCGACACTCAACTCTGACCTGATGTGATAGTA